>NC_043001.1:16976916-16986916 GCF_006345805.1 Octopus sinensis
CGAGCTGGCAGAAACGTTAGCGCGCCGGGCGAAAGGCTTAGTGGTATTTCGTCTGCCGTTACGTTCTGAGTTCAAATTCCGCCGAGGTCGACTTTGCCTTTCATCCTTTCGGGGTCGATGTAATTGACTTAATCCGTTTGTCTGTCCTTGTTTGTCCCCTCTGTGTGTAGCCCCTTGTGGGTACTAAAGAAATAGGTATTTCGTCTGCCGTTACGTTCTGACTTCAAATTCCGCCGGGGTCGACATTGCCTTTCATCCTTTCGGGGTCGATTAAATAAGTACCAGTTAGGCACTGGGGTCGATGTAACCGACTTAATTCCTTTGTCTGTCCTTGTTTGTCCCCTCTGTGTGTAGCCCCTTATGGGCAGTAAAGAAACAGGTATTTCATCTGCCGCTACGTTCTGAGTTCAAATTTCGCCGAGGTAGACTTTACATTTTATTCTTTCGGAGTTGATAAATTAAATACCAGTTGCATCATGTGTCGACCTATTCGACTGGACCCCACCCGCAAAATTTAGGGCCTTGTACCTAGAGTAGAAACGAATAATTAGGTTACACAACACACACACACACACACAACACACATGCACACACACACACACACACACGCACACGCGCGCACACACACACACACACACACACACACCACACACAAACGACACACACACACACACACACACACCCGGACACGTAATGCACATCCACGTAAACAAAGAATATTACTATAAATACAAAAGCACCAGAGTTAGCTGCCTCACACATCGTCATTAGCGGCATTCCCTCAAACCCCCACCCCTGGTGAGTGGCTGACGCGATCGTAGTTATGACATCCATGTCTTTTGTGACCAATTAACAAAATACGTCATGTAGGAATCACATGTGGGTTTACTATTTACTAAACAGCATTCATAAACATAATCATATAAATAAATGTGCTTGTATTCGGAATTTAACAATAATGTTTTTAAGGGAGATAACTCTTATAAAGATTGCTATTTAAGTTTATAACAGTGCTCTCCCTTAGACGTAATATCTATATATATAAAACTGTAGTTGTGTGAGTGTCTGTCCCCTTCGATTTAGATTCCTAAATACTCCCACATTTTGCGGTGCAGTTTAACCAAATTCGGGTATCTTATAGTCGTGATTCATATCGAGCCCGTCTGGGTATTAGCGCGCGTCTACGATGAGTCTACGATTAAAAAGAAAATTTACCATCATTTTTTCCATTTTAATGCATTTTTCGCTATTATATAAGGGAAGTAACTCTCTAAAAATGTCTACGATGAGTCAACGATTTAAAAAAAATTTACCATCATTTTTTTTTTCCATTTTTAATGCATTTTTTTGCTATCTTTTGGCTATAACTCTCTAAAAATGTCTTATAGTTATTTCCCTTACAAACCCGAGCAACGCCTGGCGATACTGCTAGTATATAATATAATATTCTGTTGTGTCTGGGGAGAGGCATTTTCTCTTTGTGCCTTATATTTAACACACTCACATCGGTGAAATTTCCCCTTATTTCTTATTTTTATTTTCCTAAAATTTTCGTTGCTTCTTGCAACCTTTCCAATAGTTTTGACTCTGTCCGTTATTTACGCTGCGTTCCTTTTTGTTTGTTTGTGCGCATGCGTGTGGGTCAGTGTGTGTGTGTGTGTATGTGTGTGCCTGTACATGCATGTACGTATGTTTGTGTGTGTGTGTTTTTTCATGTGTGTGTATGTATATATGTGTGTGTGTATGCATATGTATATATGTACGTATGTGTGTGCATCTGTATGTATGCATTCTGCATATTCATGTGCTTGCCTGTCCGTGTTTGTGTATTTTCTATGTATGTGTGTGTGAGCATGTGTTTGTATATGTGTGCACCTCTGTCTCCTTGTGTGTGCATGTCTGTGTGTGTGTGTGTGTGTGTGTGTTATGCAACTATGTACCATGTTTGTATGTATGGATGTGTATCTTTATATGCGTGGATCCGTGTCTCCATATGTGTCTGTTCATATAGTCTATATACCTATCCGTCTGTATATTGATCTGTTTATTTACAAATCTATATGCTTTTTTTTCTGTATGTGGGGATGGAAGCACTTCCGTCGGTTACGACGACGAGGGTTCCGGTTGATCCGAATCAACGGAACAGCCTGCTCGTGAAATTAACGTGTAAGTGGCTGAGCACTCCACAGACACGTGTACCCTTAACGTAGTTCTCGGGGATATTCAGCGTGACACAGAGAGTGACAAGGCTGGCCCCTTGAAATACAGGTACAACAGAAACAGGAAGTAAGAGTGAGAGAAAGTTGTGGTGAAAGAGTACAGCAGGGATCACCACCATCCCCTGCCTGAGCCTCGTGGAACTTTTAGGTGTTTTCGCTCAATAAACACTCACAACGCCCGGTCTGGGAATCGAAACCGCGATCCTATGACCGCGAGTCCGCTGCCCTAACCACTGGGCCATTGCGCCTCCACATTTTCTGTATGTAAGCATAATAAGGCACGAACATAATAAGGCACAAAAAGAAATTGCCCCTCCCCAGAGTTTGAGCCTGATCGTGCCATTTTTCCTTCTGTCTTTACAGCGTAAGAATGGCCGCTCTACTAGCAATATGCACCAAAGAAGAACCTTGGAGCAGTGATCTGAGAAATGGTAATGGTGAACCGGTCCACCATTACCATCTCACGCGCTTGCTGAATCTTCTTGTCAGTGGTGGAGGTTGGCAGGCATCCTACTCCCTCTTTGGGCAACATGCTTGTCTCGCCACTTGTGGAGGCGCAATGGCCCAGTGGTTAGGGCAGCGGACTCGCGGTCATAGGATCGCGGTTTCGATTCCCAGACCGGGCGTTGTGAGTGTTTATTGAGCGAAAACACCTAAAAGCTCCACGAGGCTCCGGCAGGGGATGGTGGTGATCCCTGCTGTACTCTTTCACCACAACTTTCTCTCACTCTTACTTCCTGTTTCTGTTGTACCTGTATTTCAGGGGCCGGCCTTGTCACTCTCAGTGTCACGCTGAATATCCCCGAGAACTACGTTAAGGGTACACGTGTCTGTGGAGTGCTCAGCCACTTACACGTTAATTTCACGAGCAGGCTGTTCCGTTGATTCGGATCAACCGGAACCCTCGTCGTCGTAACCGACGGAGTGCTTCCATGTCTAGCCACTTTTAAACTTCTCGGTCCACTCATGCACACTTCTACGCGGTAGTGTAGTGTCCCTGTATTGTGTTAGAAGCCTTTGATGAATTTCAGGATCCTGACACACCTTCTGACCAGAGAAATTGGACCACTGCTCTTCGTTCTTCTCTGGTGCACATTGCTACTATAAAGCCAAAAGGAAAAATTACGTCAGCAGACTAAAAATTCGATCCTGTAACCACAATAGTACCAGTAAATAAGCACGCATGCACAGAAGGCTGTGGGACATAATAAAGGTATGTTATGGCGAAAGTGACTTCTCATACACACACACACACACACACATATATATATATGTATATATATATATATATATATATCTATATATTATATATATATATATGTATATATATGTTGTATATAGATATATATACATATACATATATATATACATATATATATACATATAATATACCATATATATATTATATATATATACATACATATATATACCTATATATATATATAATATATATATAATATATATATATATATATATATATATATATTGGAATTTACTAAAAGCAAAAGATGAAGACAGGCGTATTAGTTTGACGCTCGGGAAAGAGAGAAAGTCTTTTATGTTTCGAGCCTAAGCTCTTCAACAGAAAGGAACACGAGAAAATAAACAGAGAATTAAAAAAAAAGCTTTAGTAGGTTAGCGGTTACTCATGGCAATGGCCGGACAGAGGTGGTCAGACAGGAGATCTTGGAAGAAGGGGAGATAATAAAGTAGTGGTGATCCCAAAACGAAGGTGCGCTTGCGTGTTTATGTGAGAGCATGTGTGTAGGAGCTGGTGACCTTGACGTGTCGGTGTGTGCATTTATAAGTGTGCGGATGACGGTGTGAGTGCTGGGAAGTGGTCAGTGCTAGTGTGTGCAGGGTGGTGTAATGTGGTGTGGTGATGTGTGGTGTGTTGTGTTGCGATGGTGTGGTGTGGTGATGTGTGGTATGTTGTGTTGTGGTGTGGTGGTGTGTGACGTAGTGTGATGTGGTGTGTGGTGCGGTGTGGCATGATGTAGTGTGGTGGTGTGTGGTGTGGTGTGGTGGTGTTGGAGTGTGGGGGATGCCAGGGTGGCGGATGCAAGGTTGGAGTTTGGGTGGGGACTTCAGTTTGAACAATTTTCATGACGTTTCATATTTAAACGCTTTTATTTAATTCATTCAGTTGTTAAACATAAATAACTCTTGGATTTAAATGGTTCTGATTTACTGCCAGGGTAATTTTGGTCCACCCTATATAACATCATTGGGAACTTATATGATGGATGAAAGCACTCCGTCGGTTACGACGACGAGGGTTCCGGTTGATCCGATCAACGGAACAGCCTGCTCGTGAAATTAACGTGTAAGTGGCTGAGCATTCCACAGACACGTGTACCCTTAACGTAGTTCTCGGGGATATTCAGCGTGTCACAGAGAGTGACAAGGCCGGCCCTTTGAAATACAGGTACAACAGAAACAGGAAGTAAGAGTGAGAGAAAGTTGTGGTGAAAGTGTACAGCAGGGATCACCACCATCCTTGCCGGAGCCTCATGGAGCTTTAGGTGTTTTCGCTCAATAAACACTCACAACGCCCGGTCTGGGAATCGAAACCGCGATCCTACAACCGCGAGTCCGCTGCCCTAACCACTGGGCCATTGCGCCTCCACATTGGGAACTTATAACATCATAACTCACAGAGAGCCAGCTATTCACAAAGCATGAACTTACGCTCAGCAATACACTTTCGGATCTTTTCGCTTTGACCGGCAGATTTTTAAAAAAATTTCTTTGTAACTAAACACTTTTAAACTTCGTATACTGGTAGAATGTTACATAAAACATCTTTTTCTCTTGGCTTTCTTGAGAAAATTCTGTAGTTTGTAAGCTATTTGTTGTTAAATTTCTTGCATTTTTTTTATATGATGTTTTATAAACACATTCTACCAGTATACGAAGTTTAAAAGTGTTTAGTTACAAAGAAATTATTTTAAAAATCTGCCGGTCAAAGCGAAAAGATCCACTCTTTCAAATCCTCATCATATTTCAACCTGTATACATGCGCTCTCTCTCACTCTTCTGTTACTGAATTTATAGTTTTATCTCTCTCTATATAAACGGCAGTTTGTCTGTGCGTGTTTCTGTGTGTCTGTTTGCTTGTACCCTCACCCTGACCACGGCTTTCAACCGATTCTGATGAAACTTGACACACACATAGCCCAATGTCATAATTCAAAACTAACGCAGGGAAAATTTTGAAAAGTTCCCCCAGTTCTGAAAAAAATCGATAAATTCGACATGGGGTTGAGAATTAGAAACACAAACCGCAAACTGTCTAGGGGACGCAACTCCACCTTTTTAAACTAAAAAAAAAATTTACCATCATTTTTTTCCATTTTTTTGCTATTTTTTGGCTATAACTCTCTAAAAATGCTTTATAGTTATTTCCCTTACAAACCTGAGCAACGCCGGGCGATACTGCTAGTATAATCATATAATGCTTGATAGCATAGACTCAATGACTGATAGCAAGTATTACTTAATGACACACAGTATAGGCTTAATGAATGATAGCACGTATTACTTTATGACTGATAGCTTATCTTACTTAAACCCATGCATTACTCTCCCGTCATTTTTTTAAACAACTTCTTCTTCACCGTTCATTTCCTGTTCATTATCCTATGTATTTTCCATACACCTTTGACTACTTTTTCTAATGAATTGTAAGAGCACCTGAGCATGATATGTAATGAGTTTATTATTACTATTGCCCTTGTGGCAAAATTTGAAACCATTATTATTATTATTATTATTATTATTATTATTATTATTATTATTATATTATTATTATTATTATTATTATTATTATTATTCTGTTTGACGTTTGCTTTATGTCTGTACAAGTTGGCTCCAAGTCTCATCCAGAGACCTCAAGAGACAACAGGTTGGAAGTTCACGTTGTTGTTATGCCTAGTGTGCCATATATTTGTTTGTTTTTTGTGTTGTACTAGTCTAATACATATTATGTCTAATACATAAAAAATAAGTTTGTTTTAAACCTTGGGATTATTATTATTATTATTATGATTATTATTATTATTATTATTATTATTATTATTATTATTGTTGTTGTTATTATTATTATTATTCCATTATTTCATTTTTTTCATTTAATTTCATCTAGTTTCAGCTCACGAGCTGTGGTCATGCTGTGGCCATGCTGGGGCACCGCCATTCGGTGTTGTTACATGATTTTACTTCACGAATGCTTTTTAGCAATTGACATTTGGTGCATGAGAAAGTTTGATGCAGCTGCCCTCATCTGCACCTCCTGCCGTGCAGTTGATTCATCTGGGATCCTGACAGGAAGAGGTCCAGCTTTATTTTAAAGACATGTGTATCCACCCCATGCAGGTCTCTCGGGTCCTTCTGGAGGATATTGAAGAGCTGGTGGGGCCCAGTTAGAAAGAACCGGACCAAACCGGCCCGAACCGGTTCGAACCGAATCAAACCGGTCCAAACCGGATCAAACTTGTCCAAACCGATTCTAACCGGATCAAACCGGACCAAACCGGTTCAAACCGGTTTAAACCGGATCAAACCGATTCAGACCGGTTCGAACCGCTCCAAACTGGTTTGATCCGGTTTGATCCGGTTTCAACCGGTTTGATCCGGTTTAAACCAGTTTGGACCGATTTGATCCGGTTTGAACCGGTTTGATCTGGTTTCGACGGGTTTGGGCCAGTTTCATCCGGTTTGGACCGGTTTGAACCAGTTTGGTCCGGTTTGGTTCGGTTTGGTTAGGTCCGGCTTCGTCCGGTTTGATCCACAAACCGGTTCAACAGAGTATTGCTTTTTGGTTTACCGTAAGGTTTGGACCGGTTTGGTCCTTTGGTCAAACCGGTCCAAACCGGACCAAACCGGTCGAAACCCGATCAAACCGGTTCAAACCGGTTCAAACGGTCCGGTTTGGTTTGGACCGGGTTGGACATTCCTTTGAAAATCGGTACGAACTTTCCGGACAACCCAATAAAACATAACAAACCGGACCGATCCGGTCCGAACTGCACCAAACCGGACCGAACCGGTCAGAACCGGAACGAACCGGACTAAACCGGTCCATACCGGTCAAAAAGCGGTCCAAAACAATTTGATCCGGTTTGATCCGGTTTGAACCGGTTTGGACCGGTTTGATCCGGCTTGAACCGGTTTAGTCCGGTTTTATTCGGTCAGGTTTTGTCCGGTTCGGTTTGGTCTGGTTTGGTCCGGTTCGGACCGGTTTGGTCCGGTTCGGTACGGTTTGGTTCAGTTCGGACCGGTTCGGTCCGGTTTGTTATGTTCTTATTGCTAGCATGGGTTGGATGAATGACTGAGGGCTTGCGAACCAGATGGCTGCACCAGGCTTCAATCTTGATCTGGCAGAGTTTCTACAGCAGGATGCCCTTCCTAACGCCAACCACTCCGAGAGTATAGTGGGTGCTTTTACGTGCCACCGGCACGGGGCCAGTCAGACAGTACTGGCAACGACCTCGCTTGAATCTTTTACACAGTAAGGCGATGCTGGTAACGATCATGCTCGAACGGTGTCTTTTACGTGCCACTGGCACAGAGGCCAGATAGCCGCTCTGGCAACGATCACGCTCGGATGATGATCAACAATAAAAAAAGTAAAGGTTCCAATGGCAAAACAAACAATAGCAGTGCTACATGCATTTGAAGGTCCCTATATTTTGGCAAACTTCGGTAATATTACATTCGCATTCAAATGTGAAATAAATAAATATGTAATTGCATGTTATTTGTGTGATAAAAAAAAAAAGATGTCAAAACTAAACTAAGAAAGCAAAACTTTCATTGGTTTTCGATGGTGTCATTACATTAGTACACAAAATGAAGCTGAACTCTGCACCACATTTTGGGAACACTCTGCACTTATTTTTTTATACTCGTGTACATATACATACATACATACATACATACATATATATATATATTTAATATATATATATACATATATATATATATACATATATATTATATATATATATATACATATATATACGTATATATACATATATATATACACATATATATATACATATATATATATTCATATACATATATATTACACACACATATGCACATGTATATATGCATATATGCATATATACACATATATACATATGCATATATGTATGTATATATATATGTATGTATTTATATATATATATATATATATATATATATATATATATATATATATGTATATATGGGTACACATATATATATATTTGTAAGTATGTATGCATGTATATTCATCTGCCTCATCTTTTCCCCCCTAATGTTCATTATAGAAATAACACCGACACTTTCTGATAACATTTTCTCCCTCCTTTTAACCTTTACATCACAGCTAGAATGTCATGTTATGCTAACTTATCTCACTCAAACATGTAACACTCTTCTCTGATGGACAACTCTAATGCAAAGGACAGTTACACCAGCTGTTACTAAAACCAAAAAAAAAAAAAAAACAGACAAAAAGAATAATATATAATACAATAATAAAACAGTTATACTAAAACAATAAAACAACTGCAATTGAATAATCTATCTTTCCAGAAATGGATGTTGCTGGAAAGCCAATACTTAGAAAATTCTTCAAAAAAGAACTCATGGAAATGTCAGTGTGTTAGAGTTAACATTTTTAATTTTTTAAGCTTTAAGTGCATGCTGGTAATTATGGGGACATGGGGACAAGGGGACATGTGATGCAGTGTTGCTGCATCACATGTAGGGGTGAATTTCTTGTCAGTTTATCTGAAGATAATTTTTAGTATTCTATATATTTCATTTATAATTCTGGATTTGAAGATCTGGGTAACTGCGAGAGGCGAATATTTTTCGTGGGGTGTGGAAATTGTTTTGTAGTTAAGTAGTTAATCCCTAGTTTGAACTGTAATATTTTTAAATTTCAAAGGTTATTGACCCTAGTAGCTGTTTTGATTTTCCATTAAATTATTGTATATATATATATATATATATTAATATATTAATATATTGTATATATATATATATATATATTAATAATAAAATATTAGGGAATAAATCCAAACTTACAGGGAAAAATCAGATTTAGGATTGAATCCAATTTTATAGTAAAATATTATATTATATTAAATTAGAGATAAAACCACTATTAGGCAAATCATACAATGAAAAACTTAAGCCAATACATAAAATTAATTAATTTATATTATTTTAAATATATATCAAAATTATTAAAAAAAGATAATTAGTATAACACTACGATCGTTTCATGGCTGTCCAATCCGTAAAAATCCGAGTTACAGTCATTCTTCAGGTGATTGAAATATCTAAAATAAAATCAGAAATATTTAAACAATATTTTTAAGATATAAATATTATATATAATATAATAATTTTACTTATAATAAACTCTATTATCAAACTAGAGACATAGAACTTAACAATTATGATTATATCCAAATCGACTATAATGTTAAATATTAATTTTAATTTATAAGGTAGGAAACCCACCCATAATCTAATATCAATATTAGTCTATATCTAATTACATAAATATTTAAAATGACTAATATATATAAATTATCAATGAAAATATATAAATGTATATAAATATTATAATTAAGATCTAAAATAATCTCTATAAATAATTGTATATGCACATATAATAAAAACCTAATAAATTTAATTTTTCATATTTAAATATGAAATAGCTAATTTCAAAATACAAATAAACTAACTTAAACGAACTTTCGTAAATCTTTTAGAAA
>NC_043001.1:16991916-17004416 GCF_006345805.1 Octopus sinensis
ATGTATGCACCTATATATATATATATATATAAGTTCAGCAAAATTTAGATTCAAATGAATATGGTACTTAAGTTAGATGCATCAGAATATATATATCTATCCTCTCTATAATGTTATCAATTAATATGAAAATATGTATTAATGGAAAACCTCTATAAATGGCTGATGATTGGCCAACATTTTAAAACTGCTGTAATACTTACAATGTTTAATAAAATGATGTAGCGTGAAACGATCGTACCAAATTACCGAAGATATTCTTGTTGCTTATTTTGAGTATATATATATATATATATATTATATATATATATATATATATGATAGATCGCTAGCCACTCCACACATTTTTTCGGGAGGAGAGATGAGGGGGAGGGGAGAGAGGAGATGAGATGAGGGGTGAGGGGGGAAAGAAGGAAGGAGAGGAGAGAGAAAAGGAGAGTGAGAGGGGGAAAGGAAGGAGAGGAGAAAAGGAGGGGGATGGGAAAGGAGGGGAGGGGGAGAAGGGGAGTGAGGGAGCAGAGAGAAAGAGAGAAGGGGAAGAGGGAAGAAGAAAGAGGAAAGAAGAGGAGGGAAAGAGAGTAGGGGTGAAAAGATGAAGGACTGAAGAGAAGTAGGAGTCGGGGGGAGGTTAGATGAGAGGGGGGAGAGTTGAGACCGAATGGCGTGAAAGAGCGAAGAGAGAAGATTAATTCCTGTTCACGGCGCAAACGGGAATCCAGATGGCCTCTGTGCAAGGACAATCCGAACACAGACAGGTGTTGTAAGGAGTGACCGGTGGAGCGGAAATGGCGTGAGACCAGTGTGTCGTTGGCAAGGCGGATGTCACGGAGGTGTTCCGCGAACCGGTCAGCCAAGCGTCGTCCCGTTTGTCCGATGTACAGAGAATGGCAGAGAGAGCAGGAGATGCAATAGATGATATTGCTGGAGGTGCAGGTGAAGGAGTTGATGATGCGATAGGGTCGATGATGGGTGCCAGTGAGGAGGGTGGTGTTGGAGAGGTAAGGGCAAGTGCGACAACGTGGGCGGGAGCAGGGGAACGAGCCAGGTTGGGAGGTAGGGTCAGGGAAGGAGCTGTGGACCAAGAGGTCTCGTAGGTTATGGGCTCGTTTGAAGGAGGGGAGGTGTCGGTTAGGGAAGAGGTGTGAAATGGACGGGTCGAACTGGAGATGCCGGAAAGCTCGAAGAGGTAGGAGAGGTAGGGTCGTGGGGTGGTAAGTGAGGGGAAAAGGGAGGCGGGAGACTACAGGGTGGGTTCGGGGGGAGAGAGCAGATGCACGGTCTACGGAACGTGCTCTGGCAAGGGCGGTGTGGATAGTGGTGAGGGGGTATCTACGTAGGATGAAGTGGCGAGCCATGAGTTGAGACTGAGTCTCAAAGTCATGTTCGTCACTACAGAGCCTACGTAGACGGAGGAATTGGGAATAGGGGATGGAAAGCTTGGTGTGTTTGGGGTGGGAGGAAGAGAAGTTCAGGTATGAGTGTGAGTCTGTGTGTTTGTAGTGAATGGAGGTGGTAAGAGTGAAGTGATGAATACTGACCGAAATGTCGAGGAAGGAGACAGAGGTGTTGATACATATATATCTTTACTACCCACAAGGGGGTAAACACAGAGGGGACAAACAAGGACAGACAAACGGATTTAGTCGATTACATCGACTCCAGTGCATAAATGGTACTTAATTTATCGACCCCGAAAGGATGAAAGGCAAAGTCGACCTCGGCGGAATTTGAACTCAGAACGTAGCGGCAGACGAAATACCTATTTCTTTATTACCCACAAGGGGCTAAACATAGAGGGGACAAACAAGGACAGACATAGGTATTAAGTCGATTACATCGACCCCAGTACACAACTGGTACTTAATTTATCGACCCCGTACTTATTCTATCAGTCTCTTTTGCCGAACCGCTAAGTTACGGGGACGTAAACACACCAGCATCGGTTGTGAAGCAATGCTAGGGGGACAAACACAGACATACACACACATACACATACATATATATACATATAAATATATACGGCAGGCTTCTTTCAGTTTCCGTCTACCAAATCCACTCACAAGGCATTGGTCGGCCCGGGGCTATAGGAGAAGACACTTGCCCAAGATGCCACGCAGTGGGACTGAACCCGGAACCATGTGGTTGGTTAGCAAGCTACTTACCACACAGCCATTCCTGCGCCTATTTGTTGACAACAAACAAGATGAAGATAAATGCCAGTCGAATGTAAATAATATAAATAATGTAAATAATTCCTCGCCTCTTAAATAAAGAAATGGTAATGAGTGAGATCGTTACCAGCGTCGCCTTACTGGTACTTGTGCCCATGCTAGTAGGGTGCCAAGAGCACCATCTGAGCGTGATCGTTGCCAGAGCAGCCAACTGGCCTCCATGCCGGTGGCACGTAAAAGGGCACCATTCGAACGCGATCGTTACCAAAGTCGCCTTAATGGCACCTGTGCTGGTGGCATGTGTAAAAAGATTCAAGCGAGGTCATTGCCAGTACCGCCTGGTTGGCCCCCGTGCCGGTGACACGTAAAAAGCACCCACTACACTCTCGGAGTGGTTGGCGTTAGGAAGGGCATCCAGCTGTAGAAACTCTGCCAGATCAAGATTGGGGCCTGTTGTAGCCAACTGGTTCGCCAGTCCTCAGTCAAAATCGTCCAACCCATGCTAGCATGGAAAGCAGACGTTAAACGACGATGATGATGATGATGTAAAAGTCAAGATCTTCAAAAAATCTTTACTAGCAAAGACTTTTGTTTTACCTGTTTCTTTCTAAGTGCAATGATATTTGACACTAATCTAATAATAATTAACTAAATACAGGTGTTCTGTGGTAAGAGCCTGTAAAAGAAACCATGCAGTTTATCTGTAAATGCTGTTATATGGTGCAGTTGATTAATATGTACTAAATATGTACTAATTATTTACTCTTTAAAGCTAAATTGCTTGTAATCTATATGCAACCTATTTGATAAAGTATGTAGCAGTTTGCTGAAATACAAATTCTAACAGGGGTGTTGTTATTTATACCAAATTTAAACTGTTTGTTGTAGCTGGTGTTGTTACATGTTTTTGGTAAATATCAGTTTTCCTCCTCCTCCTCCTCCTCCTCCTCATCATCATCATTTAACGTCCGTTTTCCACGCTAGCATGGGTTGGACGGTTCGACCGGGGTCTGGAAGCCATGGAGGCTGCACCAGGCTCCAATCTGATCTGGCAAGGTTTCTACAGCTGGATGCCCTTCCTAACGCCAGCCACTCCGTGATTCTAGTGGGTGTTTTTTACGTGCCACCGGCACAGGGGCCAGAGCAGGCTGGCAAACGACCACGATCGGTTGGTGCTTTTACGTGTCACCGACTCGGACGTCAGTCAGGCGGCGCTGGCATCTTCCACGTTCGGACGGTGCTTTTTACGTGTCACCCGGCACGGGTGTCTTAACTGCAATTTCCATTTGAATTATATTTTGATGTTGATGTACTTGACTCAATAGGTCTCCTCAAGAACAGCGGGTCACTCTACGATCCAAGGTTAGCATAGCAGGCCGTCCTGTAAGCCATGAACTCACTTCATTTGTCGGGTCTTTAGTTTTAAATATGACCTCTACGATGCGTAGATCCTGTAAGAACGGTCAGCAGCCTGCTGCCAGAGGTCTCTCAGGATCTCTTTCCGAACATTAGAATCTTTGATACTTGGTTGTTAATTATCGTGGGAGACATTCAAAATTCAAGTAACAATCTCAAAATCCTAGCTGTTCCCGACAGAACAGTTTTTGATATTTGCTCTGCTCTCATATCAATTCCGATTTACTCTTTACTCTTTACTCTTTTACTTGTTTCAGTCATTTGACTGCGGCCATGCTGGAGCACCGCCTTTAGTCGAGCAAATCCACCCCGGGACTTATTCTTTGTAAGCCCAGTACTTATTCTATCGGTCTCTTTTGCCGAACCGCTAAGTAACGGGGACGTAAATACACCAGCATCGGTTGTCAAGCAATGCTAGGGGGACAAACACAGACACACAAACATATACACACACACTTATATATATACATATATACGACAGGCTTCTTTCAGTTTCCGTCTACCAAATCCACTCACAAGGCATTGGTCGGCCCGGGGCTATAGCAGAAGACACTTGCCCAAGATGCCACGCAGTGGGACTGAATCCGTGACCATGTGGTTGGTTAGCAAGCTACTTACCACACAGCCACTCCTATTTCACGAACTTGGTTGTTAGTGCTCCGAGTGCCTCTACAACTATTGGCCTGACAAACACTCTCCTCATAGTCCACATTCTTGCAATTTCCTCTTTTAGTAGTCTGTACTTCTCAATCTTTTCTAGTTCCTTGTCACTTTATGCGTGCATCTCCAGGTATTGTGATATCTATGTCCGTGGTTTCCTTTTTTCCTTTATCTACCACAATATCTAGTCCCCGAGCCTCGATTAGGGAGTTACATTGAATTGTAAAATCCCACAGTATCGTATATTCTTTGTTCTCGGTGACTTATTCTGGTTCATGTTCGTATCATTTCCTTGCTCTGTTCAGGTTGTACTTTTCACATAGCCTCCAAGTGGACGAACTTAACCACGTTATCGTGCCTCCATTTTGTAGTGCTTTTGGGCCAGCTTGTTAGACTTACTCACAATATGGGAGATTGTTTCGTTTCTGCTGCCACGCGTCCTACAAAGGGAAGATTCGATACTCATATTCTTTTGGAACTTGGTGTAATTAGTTCTCAGAGCTTGTTTCTGTGCGCTGCATATCAATACCTTAGTGCATCCTTTCAGATCATATTTTCTTAGCCATCTCCGAAGAGAAGCCACGCGGTGCATGAAAGACTAGAAGCCCAATTGAATTAATGTGTCCAGAAAGGTACAGACCCCGCGTGGATAATGACCGGGAGGACAACACTTATAATGAAAGATAGAAGAAAGGGGAATATTGTGGGAAACTACCGTTCCATAGCATGCCAAAGCATAATATGGAAGATACTCACTGGAATATGTGAGGCAAAGACATATACTTCCCGTCCACTTCACACCTCTTCCCTAACCGACCCCTCCCCTCCTTCAAACGAGCCCATAACCTACGAGACCTCTTGGTCCACAGCTCCTCCCCTGACCCTACCTCCCAACCTGGCTCGTTCCCCTGCTCCCGCCCACGTTGCCGCACTTGCCCTTACTTCTGCAGCATACTACGCATCGTAGAGGTCATATTTAAAACTAAAGACCCGACAAATGAAGTGAGTTCATGGCTTGCAGGACGGCCTGCTATGCTAACCTTCGATTTCTCCGAGGTATTGTTCATGCATTGGTTCCATTTGCAGCATGTCCTCATCACTACGTATCAAATACTCGACAAGCGTTCTCCTTTCACTCATTATACAATGGTCTATACTAACTGGACCCCTATTACCATTCTTTCTTTTCATATACAGTCTGTTTACGTTTGCTTTAGGGTGTAGCGCCCCATGCAGTGTTGTGGTTCCCTTGGTACCATGGATAACTCTTCCTACATCTTTTTCGTTCCCTTGGTAGTATTTCTTCTTGTGCCAGGGAAGTATATGTCTTTGCCTCACATATTCCAGTGAGTATCTTCCATATTATGCTTTGGCATGCTATGGAACGGTAGTTTCCCACAATATTCCCCTTTCTTCTATCTTTCATTATAAGTGTTGTCCTCCCGGTCAGTATCCACGCGGGGTCTGTACCTTTCTGGACACATTAATTCAATTGGGCTTCTAGTCTTTCATGCACCGCGTGGCTTCTCTTTAGCCAAAAGCCATGAACCACATGTGGTCCAAGGACTTTCCAGTTAGGCACTTTACCCACTTGTTCTTTCACGGCAATCGTGCTTATGACAATATTCCTTTGTTCCTTTCCTCCTTCTAATTCTGTCTTGATAGTTCCTATCCACATTGAATCCCTTTTATGAACCACATTGTTTACGCATAATCCGCTCCAGAACTTCTTGTCTTGATTTGCATCTGGGACAACATTTTCTCCATTGTGTCCTTCTAACGTTCGGAAAAATTGCTTCGAGTTATTTTTGAACAATCTGTTCTCCTCGAACTGTTTATTTCTGTTCACAAATCTTCCGATCTTCTGGACTTTTGCCATAGTTCTCTGTTTTAACTATTCTATTACTTCATCAAACCCGTTCTTCCGTATTTTATATCTCTTCGCTAATTTTCCTAGTTTCCTCTTAACCATTGCTCAATTTTTCCTAGATCTCGCCTTGTCCGCATTATGTCCCTTTTAATCTATTGTTTTCACAATGGTTTTTTGCTCCACCATTTTTTGTACTCTTAAGTTGTAATTTCTCCTCATCAAGTAGTGCAATGGCTTGGAAGAGATTTATCGTTTATGTTATGTCCTCCGTCTGGATGTATGATATGACAGTATTTATTTTTTGTGTTACTTTATTTATCATACTCCTATCTACCCTTCTCATATTCATAAGGATTTTTTTTTCTGGAGCATTCATCAAGTCGGTGAGTCGTCTTTGAATTTCAAGCAATTCATTATCAAGTTGGTTCATTTCCCCTACATGACCACCCACCACAGTATCAGAGTTCACTGTATAATGTTCCTGTCCCTCAATCTTAATAGCTCCCTCACTATTTCCCTGTTCCTCCTGTCTACTACTCTCTCTGTTTTCAACTCCGACCATCCTTTGTAGCGCATCAGCTGGGTCTCTCAGACTCTAATCCGAGTTATTTCTACTCCAGTTAAGCAACCCTTCCTCCTAATCACACTCTCTTGGTTCATTAGTTTATTCACGGACACCGGAGACATGTTCTTTTCCATCCAAAATTTCAAGGTACGTCGGCCTACTCCGTGACTTCTTTCCAGCTTTGCTCTGTCATGACATTCAATAAGTGTATCGTCCACTTATGTCTGTTTTTGCGCACACCGTGTATGTGATCTGTTGTGACATAACGAACGTCCGAGGCCAGATCACTGCCCTTGATGCGGGCGGTTTCGTATGTGCCGGGCGAGAAACCTTCACCATGATCGGTTATAGCTACATTCGTGGAGGCGCAATGGCCCAGTGGTTAGGGCAGCGGACTCGCGGTCGTAGGATCGCGGTTTCGATTCCCAGACCGGACGTTGTGAGCGTTTATTGAGCGAAAACACATAAAGCTCTACGAGGCTCCGGCAGGGATGGTGGTGATCCCTGCTGTACTCTTTCACCACAACTTTCTCTCACTCTTACTTCCTGTTTCTGTTGTACCTGTATTTCAGAGGGCCGGCCTTGTCACTCTCTGTGTCACGCTGAATATCCCCGAGAACTACGTTAAGGGTACACGTGTCTGTGGAGTGCTCAGCCACTTACACGTTAATTTCACGAGCAGGGTGTTCCGTTGATCGGATCAACCGGAACCCACATCGTCGTAACCGACGTAGTGCTTCCATCCATCCATAGCTACATTATCACCGTTAATTCTTTCATTGTTGTGTTGCATCATGATTTCATAAGTCATCCGTGGGGTTCCTACGAGAGTTGTTATTCAGATCCCATCTCTCGTTTCCTCTCTTTATTTGCATATATACACGTGCACATGTATGTACATTCATAGACATGTATAAATAACGTCCTTGCATAACCACAGTGATTATCATTATAACCGTCATTCAACCTATAGCATTTCAAAATATCAATAATAATATGGGTCCCGGTGTAATGCAGCAGATCTTCGTCACTATTTATCAAATATTCGCCAAGCGTTCTCCTTTCACTCCTTATACTAATTAGTCCTCTAAACTAATTAGTCATCTGCCACCATTCTTTCTTTTCATATACAGTCTGTTTACGTTTGCAGATAACACTTAATACTATCTTTTGCGCTCCCTGCATTATTATTATTATATTATTATTATTATTATTATTATTATTATTACTATTATTATTATTATTGTTATTGTTATTATTATTATTATTATTATTATTATTATTATTATTATTATTATTATTATTATATAAGGCGGCGAGCTGGTAGAATATTTAGCACGCCGAACAAAATGCTTAGCAGCAATTCGTCCGTCTTTACTGTCTAAAGATCGACTTTGACTTTCATTCTTTCGGGTTCGATAAAATACGTCCCAGTTGAGCGATGTAATTGAAACCTTGTGTCTATATTACAACGGATTATTTCAATTTTATTATTATTACGGCGGTGAAGGTGGTGAGGTGGAGGAATCGCTATCACTTTGTACAACAATGCTTAGCGACATTTTGTCTATCTGTACGTCATGAGTTCAAATTCGAAGAGATAGACTTTACCTTTAATCCATTTGGGCGTCTATAAAATAAGTAGCAGTTGAATTCCGGATTCGATGTAATCAGCTTATCTCCTCCCCTGAAATTACTGTCCTTGTGCCAAAATTTGAAACCATTGTTATTACAACGGCGAGCTGTCAGAATCGTTAGCCCGTCAGACACAATGTCTCTGGTTGAAATTCCGCTGTGGGTGACTTTACCTGTTATCATTTCAGGCACGATAAATTAAGTACCAGTTCAGCGCCTGGGTCGGTGTAATTCACTAGGCCCCTTCCTCACAGATTTCAGCCTTTGTGCCAAAATGTGAAGGCAATATTATCATTGCTATTATTAGTATTCCAAAGCGATTAATTATCGGAGTCGTCAGCTTTGCGGTGATCCTTCTGGCTTTTTGCTTTCTACGTTCAAACCTGTCAAAGTCAACTATGCAATTGCTCTTACAGGATCGATAAGATAAAGCGCCAATAACTTGTTCGAGTTGACTGAATCGAATGTTTCTTCCAAAAAACTTTCTTGGTGCCTATTTTAAGAAAGCAAATATTTACGTTCATTATTTTAAAGCTGTCGAAACAATTACATTTCGACACTCTGCTTTCTGTTCAAATAACGTCAAAGTCAACTTCACATTTCATTCTTTTAGGGGTAGTTGGACAGAAATACCAAGAGACTGTCGCTTTAGTTGGCAGTTTCCTTCTTGCAAAGATTTGGATTTGTTTCTTCATTAGGAACAATTATTATAATTTTTCCAGAGATGACAGTGTGCATATGTGAATGTCTGACTTGTGGTAACGTTAGGCACTTATCATTGAGCAGTGGATAAAATGCCGGCATTATTTAGTTTCTCCTCTCAAAATCCTGATTATGAATCTTATCCACTATCTATGTGACAAAATATGTACAAACTATGCATATATTGAGCAGGTTTAGCTACTGTTTTACAGATTTTGGACCTTAAACAGTGGTGAGAAATCGATATTGTTACGAAGATCGTTAACAGAATGAAAACTTCGATTTCTGCTTATAAATGTTTCAATTCTCTAACGTTTGTAAGGTTTTTGGGAAAAGCACAGATGGTTCTACTTCCTGTTTTCTCATTCCAGTATTCATGCTCACTTGAAATTTAATGGAACGTATAGCTCGATTTTGTGAAGGGAATGAACTCCATTAACTTCATACTTTAATCTATATAGCAAGAATTCATTATTATATTCCGATAAAATTATGAATCACACGAAGGAAGCCACTTCAATTGAGAATGAGTCGGTAAATCTTTTGTGCACGTTTGCATTCATAGGTCTAAACAAATATTCTATCAGAACAGAGCATAAACTGGAATTTCGTCAGACTGAAGAAGACTGAAGTAAATTGACGTGTAAAAATGCTACAAATCTTTTGTCATCAAAGAAGTTGGATTGTTTCAATTTTGTATTTGAAAATTACCTTGATTTCACCAAATCTTTTGTTTACGGTTTCAGGATTATCTCGCGTCTGCACAATTTAAAATATTTCCCCACGCAATGGTAAGCTATCAATGTTGCGATCATACAGGGACTAAATCTTAGAGCAAGGTGATTAAAAAATGTTACTTCTAAAGCATACTCCCATTTTATGAAGTCGCCTAGTAATCTAACCTTACTGGAGTTGTTTATAATAAACCAACTGCAATAATAGGCAGTTTGAGGTCAACTGTTTCGGTTCGGATCGAACCGGATCGAACCGGATCAACCGGCCCAAACCGGATCGAACCGGATCAAACCGGCCCAAACCGAATAGAACCGGATCGAACCGGCCCAAACCGGATCAAACCGGATCCCAGAACTCAACTGCTACTTATTTTATAGACGCCCGAATGGTTTAAAGGTAAAGTCTATCTCTTCGAATTTGAACTCATGACGTACAAAATGTCGCTAAACATTGTTGTAGAAAGTGATAGCGATTCCTCCACCTCACCACCTTCACCGCCGTAATAATAATAAAATTGAAATAATCCGTTGTAATATAGACACAAGGTTTCAATTACATCGCTCAACTGGGACGTATTTTATCGAACCCGAAAGAATGAAAGTCAAAGTCGATCTTGGACAGTAAAGACGGACGAATTGCTGCTAAGCATTTTGTTCGGCGTGCTAAATATTCTACCAGCTCGCCGCCTTATATAATAATAATAATAATAATAATAATAATAATAATAATAGTAATAATAATAATAATAATAATAATAATGCAGGGAGCGCAAAAGATAGTATTAAGTGTTATCTGCAAACGTAAACAGACTGTATATGAAAAGAAAGAATGGTGGCAGAGGACTAATTAGTTTAGAGGACTAATTAGTATAAGGAGTGAAAGGAGAACGCTTGGCGAATATTTGATAAATAGTGACGAAGATCTGCTGCATTATACCGGGACCCATATTATTATTGATATTTTGAAATGCTATAGGTTGAATGACGGTTATAATGATAATCACTGTGGTTATGCAAGGACGTTATTTATACATGTCTATGAATGTACATACATGTGCACGTGTATATATGCAAATAAAGAGAGGAAACGAGAGATGGGAGTCAATAAAATAAGTACCAGCTGAGTGCTGGAGTCGATGCAATTGAATTACCTGTTCCCTATAGATTGCTGGCCAGGCGAAATGCTTAGCGGTATTTCGTCTGCAGCTACGTTCTGAGTTCAAATTCCGCCGAGGTCGACTTTGCCTTTCATACTCTCGGGGTCGATTAAATAAGTACCAGTTACGCACTGGAGTCGACGTAATCGACTTAATCCGTTTGTCTCTCCTTGTTTGTCCTCTCTGTGTTTAGCCCCTTGTGGGCAGTAAAGAAATAGGTATTTCGGATCTTTTCGGTTTGAACGGCAGTTTTTTCTAGCGGTGTCATATGAAATTGTCATCCATAATTATGACCCTAGTATCGATCTATTGCATTTCAATCAGTTGTAGGGTTAGGGGTGGGGGGAAGGGTATCTTTCTTTTTTCTTCAGAAATGTAAATAAACCCAATCTGTTTCTTAAACGAAGGGCATATTCATACGGCACAGAATGTTTTCACCTCAATAGACGTCACTGATTGGTTGAAATTGCAGAAATTGAAGTAAAAACAGTAACAAATATCTTACAAACTATAGAATTTTCTCAATAAAGCCAAGAGAAAAAGACGTTTTATAAACACATTCTACCAGTATACGAAGTTTAAAAGTGTTCAGTTACGTGGAAATTATTTTTAAAAACTGCCGGTCAAACCGAAAAAATCCTTAATTTCTACTGAATAGTTTTTATTTTCTCATTTCCCTTCTTTACTTTTAAGTACTTTACCAGATACATTTTTGTTAAGTTCTGACCTTTCGCTTGCCTTTGCTGGTCCGTTTGAGTTGAATTCAATATTTATACGCGACGAGTTACTTCCCTTACAATATTTTCGACACGATTTGGTATTCTCTCTTCCCACTCTCTCTGTCAAGCTATAAAGCATGTATGTATGCATGCACACACACACACACACACACACACACACACACACACACACACACACACACACACCACACACACACACACGTCTACATATATGAATATATATAACTATCTATCTGCGAGCTGGCAGAAACGTTAGCGCGCCGGGCGAAATGCTTAGCGGTATTTCGCCTGTCGTTACGATGTGAGTTCAAATTCCGCCGAGGTCGACTTTGCCTTTCATCCTTTCGGGGTCGATAAATAAAGTACCAATTTCGCACTGGGCTCGATGTAATCGACTTAATCCGTTTGTCTGTCCTTGTTTGTCCCCTCTATGTTTAGCCCCTTGTGGGTAGTAAAGAAATATATCTCTCTCTCTCTCTCTATCTATCTGTCTGTCTGTCTACATATGACTATACATGTGTATATACATGCGTATATATGTATTTGTGTGTATGTGTATGTATGCAAAAACGCTTTATCTATCTATGTATCTATCTATCTATCTGCGCCACTTTTTTTTTTTCATCCCCCAAAAGAAAAGCTCTACCTTGTAATTTGTCCCATCTGTGTGCAGCCCTGTGTGGCCAATAAAGAAACTTATGTATGTATGCATGTATGTATGTATATATCTATCTATCTATACATACATACATACATATATAAGTCTGTCTATCTATCTGTATACCTATGTCTATACATGTTTTCATACGTGCATATATATGTATATACGTGTATGTGTATGTAAACACAC
>NC_043001.1:17006916-17026916 GCF_006345805.1 Octopus sinensis
TTTGATTCGTCTGTTTTACGTTTAACATTTGAATGGAGGTGAGCCACCTTGATATTTATTTTCTCTTTCAGATAGAGAGGAAAGAAATACTCAGAAATACTCGGCCAGCTGGCAGAAACGTAAGCACGCCGGGCGAAATGTTTAGCAGTATTTCGTCTGCCGCTACATTCTGAGTTCAAATTCCGCCGAGGTCGACTTTGCCTTTCATCCTCTCGGGGTCGATTAAATAAGTACCAGTTACGCACTGGGGTCGATATAATCGACTTAATCCGTTTGTCTGTCCTTGTTTGTCCCCTCTGTGTTTAGCCCCTTGTGGGTAGTAAAGAAATAGGTATTTCGTCTGCCACTACGTTCTGAGTTCAAATTCCGCCGAGGTCGACTTTGCCTTTCATCCTTTCGGGGTCGATTAAATAAGTACCAGTTACGCACTGGGGTTGATGTAATCGACTTAATCCGTTTGTCTGTCCTTGTTTGTCCTCTCTGTGTTTAGCCCCTTGTGGGCAGTAAAGAAATAAGAAATACTCAGGACTCTTTACAGGGCCACCGAAACAAGTGACGGTTGAAGGAACAAATGCATCCTCAAACTAGAAACTTGTCCCCTAATGCTTGAAGGAGAGTAGACTCCCTCATCACTTAGAGCACCTAAGGTGCCAGATGGTGTTTAACAGAGCGATGATTTACGCTTCATTAAGGAATGGGCAAAGATAAATGGCATAAATTTTGTAATTTTAAAAATGGAGAGGGTTTTTGTATGTCCTCAAGGGAGCAGTTGGAAGAAACTTTGAACGACGCACGCAATCGTATGGATATATGTGCCTACTCCGAGGTGCACCCCAGTATAGTACGGGTATAGGTGCCTAGTCCGAGATGCACCCCAGCGTATGGATTTGTGTGCCTAATCCGAGATGCACCCCAGCGTATAGGTATGTGGGCATAGTCTGAGATATACCCTAGCGTATGGGTATGTGTGCCTAGTTCGAGATGCACCCCAGCGTATGGGTATGTGTGTCTAGTCCGAGATGTACCCCAGCATACGGGTATGGTTGCCTAGTCCGAGATGCACCCCATCGTATGGGTACGTGTGCCTGGTCCGAAATGCACCCCAGCGTATGGGTATGTGTGCCTAGTTCGAGATGCGCTCCAGCGTACGGGTATGGGTGCCTAGCCCGAGAAGTACCCCCAGCATACGGTTATGGGTGCCTAGTCCGAGATGCACCCCAGCATATGGGTATGCGTGCGTAGTCCGAGATGTACCCCAGCGTACGGCTATGGGTGCCTAGTCTGAGATATACCCCATGGTATGGGTATGTGTGCCTAGTCCGAGATCCACCCTATCGTATGGATATGCGTTCCTAGTCCGAGATGCACTCCAGCGTACGGGTATGGGTGCCTAGTCCGAGATCCACCCCATCGTATCGGTATGCGTGCCTAGTCCGAGAAGCACACCATCGTATGGATATGTGTGCCTTGTCCGAGATGCACCCCAGCGTACGGGTATGGGTGCCTAGTCCGAGATGCACCCTGCGTATGGATATGCGGGCCTAGTCCGAGATGCACTCCAGCGTGCGGGTATGGGTGCCTAGTCTGAGATGTACCCCAGCGTACGGGTATGTGTGCCTAGTCCGAGATTCACCCAGCGTTTGGATATGCGTGCCTAGTCCGAGATGCACCCCAGCGTATTGGTATGTGTGCCTAGTTCGTGATGCACCCCAGCGTATAGGTATAGGTATGTGCTTAGTCTTGAAGGTGAGACATCTGTTGGAACTGATACGCTATACATCCGTCCACAGCTTGGTGTCACTCAAGGGTCAGCGACAGAATAAGTATTACGGACAGGGATTCTTAGCACATCGTCACCTTTGTAACACAGTATGAGCAGGCGGTGGGTGTCGAAGCAGCGCATAACGATGTGGTTGTGTGGGATCTGCATGGACATGAACGTTCTGATGACTTTCAAAGACCACAAAGCATAGGAAGTAAAGCTACCAGTCTGGTGGCAAGGGGTAGAAGTCCGTTTGTTATATTCGTCGGAGCAAGAGTAATTCGAAGACTTCTTTTTGTCTGAAAAGTCGGCTAAAAAGAAATCGAAAGAGGACGGTCGGCCACCAGGCCTAATGGAAGATGATAAAGGTTGAGTGAGTGTGAGTGTGTGTGTGTGTGTGTGTGTGTGTGTGTGTGTGTGTGTGTGTGTGTGTGAGCGATAGAGAGAGAGAGAGAGAGAGAGAGAGAAAGAGAGAGAGTATTTCTTTATTCCCCATAAGGTTGAGAAAAAGGGGGACGATACGAGGACAGACAAAACAAACATTGGGGTCAGGGTATCGAATGAGACGAAATGTATGAATAAACAAACAATTAAAATACATACATTTAAATGAGAATGAGTGATTAACAAAAAATGAAGCGGAGGACGCGGTTGACCCCACAAACCACAGACTCACACTGAAGACTTTGCTTTCTCCTTTTTTACATTCTCGTTTAAACAGGTTCTTTCACTCGCAACATACTTGCTATAGATTTCCATCTTTTACGAAACACACTTTGCGACAGGCATTTCTTCTCCAGCCTTATTTTCCATTTCATGTGGGAAACGAGCCCTTAAAATATGATTTACGAAAGGTAAGTGAGAGTGATGAGATTGACGAAGCTAATTTTTTTTTTCTACTTTGGGCACATGGTTCCGGGTTCAGTCCCACTGCATGGCACCTTGAGAATGTGTCTCCTACTATAGCCCCAAGCCGACCAAAGCCTTGTGAGTGAATTTGGTAGATGGAAACTGAAAGAAGCCCGACGTATATGTGTGTGAGCGTGTGTTCGTGCGTGCGCGCGTGTGTTTGTGTGTCTGCGTTCTCCCACCCCATCGCTTGACAGCCGATGTTGGCGTGTTTACGTCCCCGTAACTTAGCGCTTCGGCAAAATAGACCGATAGAATGAGTACTAGGGTTTCAAAGAATAAAGTCCTGGGGTCGATTTGTTCGACTAAAGGCTGTGCTCCATCATGGCCGCAGTCAAAATGACTGAGACAAGTAAATGAGTAAAAGAGTAGATTTGTATTTACTTCCATTTTACCAAATTATTACGTCTATAATTATTTTTCCGATATTCATTTCTTAACATACACTTAACAATTAATTTCTTGACTAACCTTTATATTCTAACACCAAACTTGTGTCTTTTTACCCTTACATAGACATTTAATAAAACCATTACTATATTCAATTTAAGCACGTATCCTACAAGTCTCGGCGATTTTTCTCCAAAAAACCAAAGTTATCTCCCTTCTCATATATATATGTTATTTTAGAGTTTTCTTGCCTTCATTAACAAGCGCGACTGTTTTGTATCTTCATATTTCAGAAACAGTTTTAACATACCGCCGTCTGCTTGATGCGGATCTGCAGAAAGTCCCATAGTTGCAATTTTCAATGAGAGTTGGAATTGCATTAACTCACACGGCTTTCGTATTTTGATATCAACTTTGTTGATCTCAGAGAGGGACTAGTGTATGTTTTTCTTTACTACCCACAAGAGGCTAAACAAAGAAGGGAGAAACAAGGACAGAAAAAGGGGTTAAGTCGATTACATCGACCCCAGTGCGAAACTGGTACTTTATTTATCGACCCCGAAAGGATGAAAGGCGAAGTTGACCTCGGCGGAATTTGAACTCAGAACGTAACGGCAGACGAAATACCTATTTCTTTACTATCCACAAGGGGCTAAACATAGAGGGGACAAACAAGGACAGACAAAGGAATTAAGTCGATTACATCGACCCCAGTGCGTAACTGGTACTTAATTTATCGACCCCGAAAGGATGAAAGGCGAAGTTGACCTCGGTAGACTTTGAACCCAGAACGTAATGATAAACGAAATACCGCTAAGCATTTCCCCCCAGAGCGCTAACGTTTCTGCCAGCTCGCCGCCTTAAGAGGGACTAGTTTATAAAATCGAAAAAGACACAGTATGGAGGACGCGTGGATGAGGAACTGAGACAGGTAACTTAATCTCCTGATGCGGGTTGATTAGTTTGTTTTTTTAACTATCACCTGCGGCGTAAGATCCGTCTGGAGAGCAAGTCCCTCTCTCGAGGTATGTTTCGAAAAAGATAGAAACCTGTTGTAAGAATGATGCGAACGGAAGATGTTGAGCTATTGTAGCCGGTTCTGAAGGAAAAAAGGGATAAAAACAAGTGGGGGAAAAGAGAAAACAACCGGCGGGTTGATTAGAACCCCATATCTAATTGTCGGATTCACTCTTTTACACTTTTACTCTTTTACTTGTTTCAGTCATTTGACTGTGGCCATGCTGGAGCACCGCCTTTAGTCGAGCAACTCGACCCCGGGACTTATTCTTTGTAAGCCTAGTACTTATATTCTATCGGTCTCTTTTGCCGAACCGCAAGTTACGGGGACGTAAACACACCAGCATCGGTTGTCAAGCGATGTTGGCGGGACAAACACAGACACACAAACATATACGCACACACGCATATATATATACATATATACGACGGGCTTCTTTCAGTTTTCGTCAACCAAATCCACTCACAAGGCTTTGGTCGGCCCGAAGCTATAGTAGAAGACACTTGCCCAAGGTACCACACAGTGGGACTGAACCCGGAACCATGTGGTTGGTAAGCAAGCTACTTACCACACAGCCACTCCTATTCATCTCGATTTTTTCCAATTTTTATAATTCTTCAAATTTTCATATTTTAAAAAATGTATATCCTTGATTTAATTGTAACAAACGCTATGTGTTGTGGTGTCCATGTTCGTCCTCCTCTGGGTTCGTCTTTTATAGACAATAAAAGAAGCTGCATGTGATTGCACGTTTGACCAATGTATTTATGAGATCAATTTTGTTTCAGGCATTCAGCTACACTCCTTCCTTATCTTTTTTATCATTGGTGAGTGTCCTCTTTCACCTACTTCTAGATATTTGTAATTTCCCCCAGGATCTTAATTTTTTATCTCGGTGTCTCTATATAGAACGATGTTGCATGTGTTTGATAGTTTCCCACTGGTTAAATATAGCCTTGGCACACTTGTCAAACCCAAATTCCATTTTGTTACTATTTTTACTAAATTCATTGACTGCGTGCAGGAGTGCTGGCATTTTTGGTAATTTTTTGCTAACAGTTTCAAGGCATCCATAGAGAGGAGATGATTAATTGTTTTTCCATACACCCTATATCCAAAAGTTCTTTCATTCAGGAGTTTACTTAGAGGAAGCAGTGCTAAGCAGAATAACAGAGGAGATTATAAATCTTCTTGAAAAAATTCCACAATAAATATTGAGTTGTCCAGTGCTTACACCTGTACTACCCGTATTGAGAATTAATCTCGTTCTCCAGAGCTTCGTAGTGTGTGGTACAAAATTCCTGATTACTGGTGAGACCTTGAATATCTCCAAGCATTCCTTTATCCAGCTGTAAGGAAAACTATCAAAGATCTCCAGGCCACTGAGTGATGTTTGTTAATTAACAGTTGATACCCGCATCCATAAGGCCCACATTTATATCCTTTTTATAATAATAATAATAATGAAATTATTGTGTATAGTGCTCAGGTGCACTACAACTCATTAAAGGTGTACGTACAGTACATAGAAGTATGTACAAAAGTCAGGAAAATTAACAGTGTATGAGCCATGTTATAAATATATGCATACGTATGGAGGGCAGGATATCAGGTGTAGCATTGGTGAATTTCAGGAAGCATGTAAATTTTAAAGGATGCAATATCATCGGGGAAGATATTGTTGCTGATGAGAAAAGCATATATGCATTCCGTTAGGAGAAATGTAAGGATTTTGTACGTTGTTTTAAGGCATGTTATAGGTTTGTAGTTTTCAGGGTTTGTTTCATTATTTTCCGAGAGCCAAAAAGAGGTATCAAGGCGGCGAGCTGGCAGAAACGTTAGCACGCCGGGCGAAATGCTTAGTGGCATTTCGTCTGCCGCTACGTTCTGAGTTCAAATTCTGCCGAGGTCGACTTTGCCTTTCATCCTTTCGGGGTCGATAAATTAAGAACCAGTTACGCAATGGGGTCGATATTATCGACTTAATCCGTTTGGCTGTCATTGTTTGTCCCCTCTATGTTTAGCCCTTTGTGGGTAGTAAAGAAATAGGTATTTCGTCTGCCGCTACTTTCTGAGTTCAAATTCTGCCGAGGTCGACTTTGCCTTTCATCCTTTCGGGGTCGATTAAATAAGTACCAGTTACGCACTGGGGTCGATATTATCGACTTAATCCGCTTGTCTGTCCTTGTTTGTCCTCTCTGTGTTTAGCCCCTTGTGGGTAGTAAAGAAATAGGTATTTCGTCTGCCGCTACGTTCTGAGTTCAAATTCTGCCGAGGTCGACTTTGCCTTTCATCCTTTCGGGGTCCGATTAAATAAGTACCAGTTACGCACTGAGGTCGATATTATCGACTTAATCCGCTTGTCTGTCCTTGTTTGTCCTCTCTATGTTTAGCCCCTTGTGGGTAGTAAAGAAATAAGTATTTCGTCTGCCGCTACGTTCTGAGTTCAAATTCTGCCGAGGTCGACTTTGCCTTTCATCCTTTCGGGGTCGATTAAATAAGTACCAGTTACGCACTGGGGGTCGATATTATCGACTTAATCCGTTTGTCTGTCCTTGTTTGTCCCCTCTGTGTGTAGCCCCTTGTGAGCAGCTAAGAAACAAATAAAGAGATATCATTGGCCAACCATTCTGGGGTCGTCTGTGGCTCCTTCATAATTGCGTTGCAACAAGAAGTTAGTTTCTTGCGTGAGTTTGTAAACGCAATGAGCCAGTAGTTCGGGATCTTATCCATACCAGTTGACTTCAATTTACTGAACTTTTATAATGTCAGTCTGGTATCTTCTAACCTTATTTCATCCTATATTTGCTCCTCTAAAGGCTCAGTGTCCCTTTTTTTGTCTATTAATCCATGGGGCATCACAGTTGTGATAGTTCTCATTTGTCCAAATTATCCTCTGAACCTAGTATTTCGTGCTCCTATTTTGACGGTGTTCTTTTCAATATCACAATAGAGCCTCTTTGGATTATTTTAAATCTTGCTCCGTTGTGTCTGGGGAGAGTCATTCTCTAAAAGAGAATGACTCTCCCCAGTGCTTTATTGGATCTTTTCGGTTTGAACGGCAGTTTTTTCTCGCGGTTTCATATGAAATTGTCACCCATAATTATGACCCTAGTATCGATCAATTGCATTTCAATCTGTTTTAGGGTTAGGGTTAGGGTTGGGGGAAGGTTATCTTTTTTTCTTCACAAATGTAAATGAACCCAATCTGTTTCTTAAACGAGGGACATATTCATACGACACAGAATGTTTTTTTTTCCTCAATAGACGTCAGTGATTGGTTGAAATTGCAGAAATTGAAGAAAAAAAAACAACAAATATTTTACAAACTATAGAATTTTCTCAATAAAACCCAGAGAAAAAGATGTTTTATAAACACATTCTACCAGTATACGAAGTTTAAAATTTTTTAGTTACCTAGAAATTATGTTAAAAACTGCCGTTCAAACCGAAAAGATCCGCTTTATTATTTAACACACTCACCGGTAAAATTTCCGCTCATTTCCTTTTTATTTTTATAAAACTTTCGTTGCGTCTTGCAACCTTTTCAATAGTTGTTGAAAAGGTTGCAAAGACGCAACGAAAATTTTAGGAAAAAACAAATAAGTAAGTGAGCGGAAATTGAACCGGTGAATGTGTTAAATTATAAGAAACTAAAAGAGAATGACTCTCCCCAGACACAACAAAATATGCTTCAACACACGAACTCACATAAAAAATCTTGCAAGCCAAATCCAAAAACGAAATTTAAATCATGCTATCTTTTAAGAACAAGGATCGTTTTTCAAGGCGGTGAAACGCGCGGCTTTGACCTGCACTTATTGTTTCATCTTCTCCACTACATCAACAAACTGGTGTTCTGACTTCAATTCGTATTTTCGCATTGTCTTTCTCCCCTTAGATGGTTTTACATTATGATCGTTGCTTTAAGTTTTTCAATGATTCTATATCACATTCGAGAACATTGATCTGGTTTCTTGATTATTTTTGCTACGTTGGTCCTTTATAACGAACTAGCAGTATCGCCCGGCGTTGCTCGGGTTTGTAAGGGAAATAACTATATAAGCATTTTTAGAGAGTTATAGCCAAAAAATAGCAAAAAAATGCATTAAAAATGGAAAAAAATTATTGTAAATTTTTTTAAAAATCGTAGACTCATCGTAGACATTTTTAGAGACATCTTTATATAATAGCGAAAAAAATGCATTAAAATGGAAAAAATGATGGTAATTTTTTTTTAATCGTAAACTCATCATAGACGCGCGCTAATACCCAGAAGGGATCGATATGATCACGACTATAAGATACCCGGTTTTGGTTAAACTGCACCGCAAAATGTGGGAGTAGTTAGGAATCTAAATCGTAGGAGACAGACACACAACTTGACTTTTATATATAAAGGTTGCCACTTTTTCCTTTTTAAACGCCACTCATTTTGATGCAGATTGTTGCAGTAACATAGAGTAAGGATGTGATGTTTATATAGTTTTCGTTTATGATGGATTTAAGGACCGTAGTTATTATTATTATTATTATTATTATTATTATTATTATTATTATTATTATTATTATTATTATATGTTTGAATTTTGCTTTACATTTGTACAAGCTGGCTCCAAGTCTCACCCAGTGACCTCAAGAGACCACAAGTTGGAAGTTCATGTTGGTGTTATACCTAGGGTGCCAAATATTTGGTTTTGTACTTAGTGTTGTACTAGTGAATGTCTAAAAAAACCATACGAAAATTATGTTTGTTTTAAAACTTGAGATTACATAGAAAGTATTATTAAAACTTGAGATTACATAGAAAGTATTATTATTATTATTATTATTATTATTATCATTATTATTATTATTATTTCCTTCTTTCTTCAAATTTTCTTCCGCTTCTCGGCGAGTGTTTTCCGTACACTTAGGGCAGAGAGGCTCATTGTATGCATTCCCAGATTACACACGCAAATTCACAGGTAAAATATGTATTTAAAAAATTAATAGATAAATAAATTCATGAGTGGATGTTGTTTTCACAGCGATAATGCTCTTCTCAGTACAAGAGCCGTTCTGATACTGTTCCCAAGGATCCAACAATAATTGGCACTATCTTCACCTTCATTTTTTAATAGCCGAGCTATTTTGTACTTAAAAGGGTTGTATCTATCTATCTATCTATCTATCTATCTATCTATCTATCTATCTATCTATCTATCTATCTATCTATCTATCTATCTATCTATCTATCTATCTTTTCGCATCCTTCTTGACTATTCGTGGGTCAAAGGGGCATGCAACTTCAACTATATAACATATGTGGTGCACCTTGTCCACCACTACTAGGCCCGGTCTGTTATGCTCTAGCATCTGATCTGTTTGGACTGGGAAATACCAGGGAATTTTGCTAGTCTCTAACTCTGCCACTCTCTGCGGTTTCTGCTCATACCACGTCTTACCTCTCTCTAGCCCCCACTTTCCGCACAGTTTCCAATGTAGCACTTTCGTTACCTGGTCGTGTCGCCACAAATTGTAGTGGTTTTGGGCGAGTCAAGGGTATTCGATAATGGTTTCATCCACTCCATTGCAGATGCGGCACAGCGGAGAGGCTTGCTCATTCCTCAGGTCGATTCTCCCGATCGTGGCCAAAGCTTGGTCCTGTGCTGCCAATATAGAGATCTCGGTCTCATTTTTTAGTATTCCTTTCATCAGCCAATCCCTCCTATTTTTTTGCCAGCAACTTCTGTTGTGGCTATATGGAATTGATTGTGTAGTCCCTTCTTGTGTGACTCTTCTTTATTGCCTTTTTGTACTTCTTCCTTTGTTGTCCCTTTTTTCTCTGCTCTCAGTACTCCCTCGTTCCTAACTGTCACTAGTAAGGTTTCCTTACTTCGGGCTAGGTATCTCATTAAGCTCTCGTTTCCGATACGCACGCAGTCCCACAACCACCACCACCTGCACCACCACGACCACGACCACGACCACGACCACGACCACGACCACGACGACGGCGACGACCACCACCACCACCATCGCCACCAGTACCAGCACCAGCACCACCACCAGCACCAGCACCAGCACCACCACCACCACACCCCTTCCATACTTATCAGTCCCCTTTCTCCATTTGCTCTCTTCATGTGTAGGCGATCAGTGTCCGTAGTGGATGATGGACTCCATGCATCGTTAGGGGCTTTCTCGACTTCCTGTCAATCTCCTTTAGCTCCTCCTCTGTCCACTTCAGGATTCCAGCGCCATACCGAACTACTGCGACTGCAAAGGACCACGGTTCGGGCCGCACGGACCGGACCGCTCAACAGCAACAGCAACAGCAGCAGCACTACCACCACCACCACCACTACCACTACAGCAACCACCACCATCACCACCACCACAATCACCACAGCAACCACCACTTACACCACCACCACCAGCACCACCACCTGCACCACCATGACCACCACCACCACCACTACCACCACCACCACAATCACCACAGCAACAACCACCACCACCACCACCACAATCACCAGCACCAGCACCACCACCTGCACCACTATGACCTTCACCACCACCACCACCAGCACCAGCACCTGCACCACCATGACCTTCACCACCACCACCACCATGACCACCACCACCACCACCACCACCAATACCACCACCACCACCACCACCACCACCACCACAATCACCACAGCAACCACCACCACCACCATCACCACCATGAGCACCACCATGACCACCACCACCACCACCACCACCACCACCACCACCACTACCACCACCACCACCATGACCACCACCACCACCACCACCACCACCACCACCACCTACACCACCACCACCACCACCACCACCACCATCACCACCACCACCACCACCACCACCACCACCACCACCATCACCACCACCAGCACCAGCACCACCACCTGCACCACCATGACCACCACCACCACCACTACCACCACCACCACCACCATGACCACCTCCACCTGTTTTACTTGTTCATTCTCTCTTTCTAGTATATATACGTTACACCTGTTTTACTTTGTGGTGTTGTGAGTGTGACCTGTTTTGCCGTGTTTCTGGTTTCTCTTTAATGTTTCACTGGCGTCGGACACCTGCAGCGCGATTCGTATTATTTCGTTGGAAGGTCATCGACCTTTGTATTGTTTGTGAGGTTTGTGGCAAGTGTTACGATCTCCGGCGATGTTTTTCATTGCAGGATCTAATCTAACGTTGACAGTTTAAGTCTATGTGTCACCGTAGTAAGCTTTAGCACATTGCCAATCATGGGAAACTTTCTGGACGGCACGCCTCACGAAAAATTACCTTCAATCCTTTAAGCAATGCCGCCCGCCTGATCATGATCCATGTCTCATGGGGTCCGAAAAAGTTTTCGAAATTGGGATCTTTTCGGTTTGACCGACAGTTTTTTAAAATAATTTCCACGTAACTAAACACTTTTAAACTTCGTATACTGGTAGAATGTGTTTATAAAACATCTTTTTCTCTTGGCTTTATTGAGAAAATTCTATGGTTTGTAAGATATTTGTTGTTGTTTTTTTCTTCAATTTCTGCAATTTCAACCAATCAATGACGTCTATTGAGGTGAAAACATTCTGTGCCGTATGAATATGTCTCGTTTAAGAAACAGATTGGTTTATTTACATTTCTGAAGAAAAAAAATATACCCTTCCCCCCACCCCTAACCCTAACCCTAAAACCGATTGAAATGCAATAGATCGATGCTAGGGTCATAATTATGAGTGACAATTTCATATGACACCGCTAGAAAAAACTGCCGTTCAAACCGAAATTAATATAATAATGAAATTATAGTATACAGTGCTCGGGTGCACCACAACTTGTCAAAAGTGCGTATAAAGCATATGCAATAATGTACAAATGTCTGGGAAGTGAACAGTGTGTGAGTCAGATACATGCTTTCGTGTGTATGGAGGGGAGAAAATCAGGTGTAGTGTTGGCGAATCTCAGGAAGCATGGAAGTTTTGAAGGATGCAGTGCTCCGACCACTAACAACTGATACCGGCAGTTTGTTCCATGCTTCAGCAACTCTTAGCGTGAAAAAATATTTCCGAAAGTCAAGGGAGCTGTGCTGTTTTCTGACTTTGTAAACATGTCCACGGGTGTTAGACAAGTGGAGTTTGAAAATGTGTTCAGAGTTATTGTTTGTAAGATGGTTAATAATTTTATGGGTGTCTGTCAAGTCAGCTGCCAGACGTCGGAGTTTCAATGTATCAATGTATGTATGTTTAAGACTGAAAATTATGTTGTACATCGTGAAGAAAGAATGTTGTCGACTGTTAGAAGTGTCCAAAATTTACTGGAACAGTAGAAGAATTCGGAAACAGAAAGAACAGATGGAAAGAAAAATACTCATATGGCCAATTCTTGAAACAAACTGAGGATGCTGAAAGTAAAGAACCCTGGTTGTGTCTGGCGGAAACCTGAAACAAAAGACTGAAGCTGGAGTTTTTTCGGTTTGAACGGCAGTTTTTAAAAATAATTTCTAGGTAACTAAAAAATTTTAAACTTCGTATACTGGTAGAATGTGTTTCTAAAACATCTTTTACTCTTGGCTTTATTGAGAAAATTCTATAGTTTGTAAGATATTTGTTGTTTTTTTTCTTCAATTTCTGCAATTTCAACCAATCAGTGACACCTATTGAGGTAAAAGTTATTCTGTACCGTATGAATATGTCCCTCATTTAAGAAACAGATTGGGTTTATTTACATTTGTGAAGAAAAAAAGATACCCTTCCCCCACCCCGCTAACCATAATTAACCCTAACCCTAAAACAGATTGAAATGCAATAGATCGATACTAGGGTCATAATTATGGGTGACAATTTCATATGACACCGCTAGAAGAAACTGCCGTTCAAAGCGAAAAGATCCTCTGGCGGAATTCTGAAACAAAAGACTGAAGCTTTTCAAGAAAGTTGTCTTAATCTAACCTTGTACACAATTTTATATTTTATATGAAATCAGCAACAATTTTTAGTAACTTTTCAAACAGGATGTTTATTGTACCTTGTATATAGTTTGAAGTCATTCATACAGAGGAGATGGGTTAGAGATGGTATTGTTAAAAAGCAAATGTGTTATTGAGGTCAGTACTTCTGTCATGGTTACAGGATTAATGTTTTGTTTGCCTTGCAATAATATGGCTGTTTTCCATCTTGGCATGACGTTATAACAACCCAGGAAATTGACAGAAAAAAATAGACGCAACCTGCCTAAAAACCTTGTTTCTATATCTAGCATTCTATCTTTAACGTCACCGGTATCGTAGCTGGAGGGAGGCACGAAGTGTATATATGTGTGTATGTGGAGGGTAGTCTGTATCAGACGATGATTTTATGGGGTGGTGCTTTTGGGTCAGCTGTATAAGGCTGTACGAGGTGGTGCTGAAAAGTTCCTGGCTTTAAGAATATCGCGAAATGCCTGGTTGGAGGCCCAAACTTCCGAGTCCTTATACAGGGTTTAGAAAATCTGAGAGACCGCTGCCATAAGTGTGTGTGAATCTGAGAGGGGAACATATTGAATAAAATCATAATTAACTGATTCTCCTGTATTTTCTTTTACCCAAAACCAGGAACTTTTCGGCGCTCCCTCGTAAAAGTTATATTGCAAGGGTGCGGGGTGGGTTGCAAATACAAGGGTTTATTTCGGATGGTACACACTTTAGCTACGTCACTGAACGCCACCATAGACGACTTCACTTTACATCAATCCAGAGTCGAAAAATAAAAATATCTATTTCTTTACTACCCACAAGGGGCTAAACACAGAAGGGACAAACAAGGACAAACAAACGGATTAAGTCGATTATATCGACCCCAGCGTGTAACTGGAACTTATTTAATCGACCCCGAAAGGATGAAAGGCAAAGTCGACCTCGGTGGAATTTGAACTCAGAACGTAACGGCAGACGAAATACGGCTACGCATTTCGCCCGGCGTACTAACAATTCTGCCAGCTCGCCGCCCTATTTTTTTTTCTTTTCTCCTCTCCTTAACAAAGAATGAGTTATGTGTATGAGGGGAAAATACCAGAGAGAAAATTATCTGTTTCTTTACAACCCACAAGGGGCCAAACATAGAGGGGACAAACAAGGATTAAGTCGATTATATCGATTCCAGTGCGTAATTGGTACTTTATTTATCGACCCCGAAAGGATGGAAGGCAAAGTCAACCTCGGCGGAATTTGAACTCAGAGATGAAATACCAATTTCTTTATTACCCACAAGGGGCTAAACACAGAGAGGACAAACAAGGACAGACAAACGGATTAAGTCGATTATATCGACTCCAGTGCGTAACTGGTACTTATTTTATCGACCCCGAAAGGATGAAAAGCAAAGTCGACCTCGGCGGAATTTGAACTCAGAACGTAACGGCAGACGAAATACGGCTACGCATTTCGCCCGGCGTGCTAGCGTTTCTGCCAGCTCGCCGTCAAATATAAAATATAAATACCATTAATGCAATGAGGTTGCACTTTAGGTTAAGATTTCTCTTCTTACAAAATATGTCGTCCTGTGTCATTGTTGGGAATGATTATTCTGGCTTCCTAGGCAAGTGGCGTTGAGAACTGCGAAGTTCTTCTTGAACCGGGCCCATAAACCGAACTATTCTGTTCTATTTCTCACTGATATCACTGGAAAATGATAAGAACCAACACATTACTTTTTCTTAAAAAATAAGCCTGTCTTCTTGCCAACGTAATGGAAAAAATTTGCCAACGTAAGAGAAAATAGCGCAAGGTTAGCAATCTGGCGGGGAAAGTCGATTTCATCGACCCCAGTGATCAACTGGTACTTATTTTATGGATCCCAAAAGGACGAGATGGAGGTGCAATGGCCCAGTGGTTAGACCAGCGGACTCGCGGTCGGACGATCGCGGTTTCGATTCACAGACCGGGCATTTTGTGTGTTTATTGAGCGAAAACACCTAAAAGCCCATCGAGGCTCCGGCAGTGGCTGGTGGCGACCCCGGTTGTACTCTTTCGCCACAACTTTCTCTTCTTGTTTCTTGTGTAACGCTGCGATGGACTGGCGTCCCGTCCAGCTGCGCGGGGGGAACACATACGCCACAGAAACCGGGAAACCGGGCCCATGAGCCTGGCTAGGCTTGAAAAGGGCGAAAAAAAAAATGGACGAAAGGCAAATATCGACCTCGGTGATGTTCATCGACTTGAACTCAGAACGCCAAGCGGGACGAAATATTGCTAAGCATTTTTCCTGCGTGCTTAACGATTCTGCCAGCTCGTTGCCTTAATGTAGGAGAAAATACTACTAAAGTGAAAAGAAGTACTGTGATGGGGTCGGAAAATCCATCGCAAGTCTAATCTCGTGGGTCGCTTTCGAATCTCCGTCAGAAATCTTCATTTCACAGGCGCTACAAATGATCTTTCGAAAGGCTTAAACATCACCATTTCTCTAATAATTACTTCAAATTTTGGCACAAAGCAAGTAATTTCGACCGTAATGTTACACTGGTGCTTATTCTATCGGGGAGGCGCAATGGCCCAGGATCGCGGTTTCGATTCCCAGACCGGGCGTTGTGAGTGTTTATTGAGCGAAAACACCTAAAGCTCCACGAGGCTCCGGCAGGGGATGGTGGTGATCCCTGCTGTACTCTTTCACCACAACTTTCTCTCACTCTTACTTCCTGTTTCTGTTGTACCTGTATTTCCAAGGGCCGGCCTTGTCACTCTCTGTGTCACGCTGAATATCCCCAAGAACTACGTTAAGGGTTCACGTGTCTGTGGAGTGCTCAGCCACTTACACGTTAATTTCACGAGCAGGCTGTTCCGTTGATTCGGATCAACCGGAACCCTCATCGTCGTAACCGACGGAGTGCTTCCATCCATATTCTATCGACTTGGAATTGATGAAAGGCAAAGTCGACCCCAGCAGCATTCGAACTGAGAACATAAAGACAGATCAAATGCCACTGGGCCTTTTGTTTGGCGTTCTAACGATTCAGCTAGCTCGGCGCATTCAATACTTCTCTAAGAATATCATGGTTCGAAGCAATGTAAGGAATTATTTGGTAACATGTTGGTAGAAAGATTAGAGGTTGAAGTGAATGCCTTACATTAGTGTTTATAATCTGAGTTCAAATTACATTGTGGGCAGTCGATGAAATACTAGGGTCGTAGTATCGATGGACTCCCCCTTCCCCTCAAAAATGCTGGTTTTGTTCTATGAAGGGCTAAAAGATTACTTGGGAATTACCTATTTCTATTTCTTTATTACCCACAAGGGGCTAAACACAGAGGGGACAAACAAGGACAGACATAGGTATTAAGTCGATTACATCGACCCCAGTGCGTAACTGGTACTTAATTTATCGACCCCGAAAGGATGAAAGGCAAAGTCGACCTCGGCGGAACTTGAACTCACAACGTAACGGCAGACGAAATACCGCTAAGCATTTCGCCCGGCGTGCTAACGTTTCTGCCAGCTCGCCGCCTTACTTGGGAATTACCGCTACGCTTTACAACGTTTCTACAATCTGACAAGCAATGGGACTTACTTTTCTATTAAAAAATAGAAAGAATATTCTATATTTTGTAAACAATAGTACCGTTGGTTATAGGTTTCCAGTTGGACTGTTACTGCTTCGGTGGTTTTATGATGGCATCAGTGACAAAGGATTCTGTGCCTAATTCGGTGGACAAGTTAATTTTATCCGAAAGTTTTTCAGACTTCTTTCCGATATTTACAACTTTTTGTTTTTGTTTTTACATATTGGCAGTCAAAAGACACATACACCAAGTATGTGCGTGGGCGTATATATATATATATATATATATATATATATATAAAGTAATATATATATATATATATATTTACAGATCCTTTCATTGAACGGAATTCGTAAAACGGTTTTTAAACTCCAATGCTGTTCATCTTTCTCTCTTGATCGTGCCTTGTTAATAACCGATTCAACCATTATATATATATATATATATATATATAATATGTTATTTATATATATATATATATGTTCAACCATATATATATATATATATATATATATATATATATATTATTTATATATATATATATTCAACCATATATAATATATATATATATAAATATATTATTTATATCATAGGTATACATATAGATGTTCATAAATACATATATACATATGTATATATATATAATTATTTACTAATTTGTATATATATATATATATATATATATATTATTTAATAAAATAAGGATAAGATCGTTAATTTAAAAATTAATAACGATTTTATCAAGAGGTCAGCATGGAAAAAAATAACCTTCAAAGGTAATAATTATTAAAATTATAGTTAGAGTATCTATGAGACACCACCATGCTGAAAATAGCAGCCATGATCTGACTTTAAAACAGATGGTTTTAAAGTCCGATCATGCCTGCTATATATATATATATATATATATATATACATATATGTATATATATATGTATGTGTGTGTGTGTGTGTGTGTGTGTGTGTGTGTGTGGTGTGTGTGTTTGCGTCTGTGTTTATCTCCCATCAATGCTTGACAACAAGTGCTGGTGTGTTTACATCCCCGTAACTTAGCGGTTCGGCAAAAAAAAATATAATAAACCCCCAATTGAATAATTACTAGGTTTATCGAAAAAGATTAGAACCGGGGTCGATTTTCTCTACTAAAATTCTTCAAGGCAGTGTCCCAGTATGGCTGCAGTCTAATGACTGAGACAAGGATTAAAAAAAAGATACAAATATATACATATACATACATACATATATATAAATATATATATACATATATATATATATATATATATATATATATATATATATATATATATATATATATATATGTATATATATATACATATATACTACCATATATATATATATATATATGTATGTATGTATGCATGTATACACGCACATGTGTATATATATATATATGTAATATATATACATATATATATATATATATATACACATGTGCGTGTATACATGCATACATACATACATTATATATATATATATATATATATGGTAGTAAATAGTCCCGTAAAGGTATCCCGCCGCTGAAGGATCAAACGCGGAACCATATCGTGCTGTAGCAAGCCTCTTTTCCGCATAGTCACGATTGCTCTCACAGGGCCCCTCACGGACCCTTTCCCCTCGAAAAAAAAAAAAGAAAAAAAAACCCTCAAATCATTCTGGTATACATACATGGTAAGTGATGAAGTTATGCGTTAATGTTACGTACATCGCACACACACACACACACATCCACATACACACACACACATACACACATACACACACACACACATATCCACACACACACACATACATACACACGTACACACACACGTACACACGAAAACACACACACACACACACGCGCGTACATGCCTGTCAATATATACATAGCAAAATCTAAATTAGAATGATTACGTAACATAAAATTAGCAACGGAAGTAATTTCAATCAACGAAATTACAACAATATAATGACGTGTTTATATGTTTTATCTTTCTTTCCAGTTCCTACTTAAATAATTGTTAATGTTATTATTAATAAACGTTTGTTATTATTCATATTCATCTTAAATTATTAATGATTTCTTTGTATTTTGAGGTTAGATGTGTTACACGTTGACACCTCCACCCAGACGACACACTGGGAGCGCCATCTTTCTTTCATTCTTTATCCTCCCTCCTTCTCAATTCTCCTTGTTTCAGTCCATATTTCGGCTTTAGAAAAAGACGTAGATATCCGGATATTTTCACGTTTTAATTTGGCTTCTTTTAGAACTTATTTACAGATCCTTTCATTGAAGGGAATTCGTAAAACGGTTTTAAACTCCAATGCTGTTCCATCTTTCTCTCTTGATCGTTGCCTTGTTAATACTGATTCAGCCATTACGAAGCGCTCGCTGTTGATGATTTCGACTGACGGTCTGTAAACTTAAAGCAGAGTTTATCCGTTGGTTTGCTCACGATGTTGTATTCTATTTGAAGATCTTCGTTTAAGAAAGTTACTTCATATTTTTGCAAAATCTGGAATGGCAAAAAAAAAAAGGAAAAACATTAATTCTTCCACTTTTGTAAATACACGTAAATCCAAACACACACATACACACCACACACACACACACACACACGCGCACACATAACCACATACAGACATACAGTGACGTAGATAGAATATATGCTACCCGTGACAGTTCTCGATCTTGCAGATCCAAAACCTGGATTGTTTCAAAGGGTCGCACCCACTAGCGTAGCTAGAGTGTATGCCGCCCCCGGACCTCACAAAAAGCACATATTGCCTACAGCAGACCGCTCCTACTGCATCCCTAGCTACGCTAGTGGTCGCACAAAAAAAAGGGGGAAAACAATTCAATGAAAGACAAAAACATATTTACAGAGGGAAGACCCTCAGGAGCCGCAAGAAGGAGGTTTGATGGCTGCATGAGACCCCGGGAGACGCATTTGAGAACTGCTGTTGTACATGGTACGCCTAAAAAAATTCCGTGAATTTTATTTTAGTGCAGCTCGCTTCTCGGAAAAGGTTGCCCATGCCTGCTTCACAAGCTTATACGGCAGTCCCAAAGTGCCGGCCCCCTTTAAAGCGTCACCCGAGACGTGACGCTCCCCACTCGCTACTCTGTAGTTATGCTGCTATGTTCGTGTCTCCATGAGAATATTATGGATTCCATTCTTATTCTTTAAGTGTCCCCAATTAAGTGGGGCCATTACTGGAAATCTAAAACCTCGTTATTTTTACTTTGAACGGCGAAGTCTGAAATGACAATTTGCATTTTCAATCTTTATACGTTCTGGCAAATTCGAACACAAATATACTAATCACTGTTGTGTATGTCACAGGACAACTTCTCCCTTTTA
>NC_043001.1:17031916-17036018 GCF_006345805.1 Octopus sinensis
TACCACAAGGGGCTAAAACACGAGAGGACTAACAAGGACAGACAAACGGATTAAGTCGATTACATCGACCCCAGTGCGTAATGGTACTTAATTTATCGACCCCTAAAGGATGAAAGGTAAAGTCGACCTCGGCGGAATTTGAACTAAGAACGTAACGGCAGACGAAATACGGCTACGCATTTCGCTCGGCGTGCTAAGGTTTCTGCCAGCTCGCCGCCTTCGGCGCATGTAGATATCCCTTGGAGAATAACAAGTGATGTCATCCGCATGAAAAACAGTTGTTAAGCTGGTGTTAACGCATTCATTGCGGGCATGTTTGAAAGATGATAAAATAAGTTGGTATTAACATATTCACTGTAGAAACCGTTAAAAAGATAATAGTTAAGATGGTGTTAACATATTTACTGTTCGAGCTGTTAAAAAGATAATAGTTAAGTCGGTGTTGACACATCTACCACAGGCATCGTTAAAACGATAATAATTAACTTCAAGAGTCGTTGAAAAAAATAATAGTAAAGTTGGCTTTGGGAGGCGCAGTGGCCCAGTGGTTAGGGCAGCGGACTCGCGGTCGGAGGATCGCGGTTTCGATTCCCAGACCGGGCGTTGTGTGTGTTTGTTGAGCGACAACACCTAATGTTCCACGAGGCTCCGGCAGGGGATGGTGGCGATCCCTGTTGTACTCTTTCACCACAACTTTCTCTCACTCTTCCTGTTTCTTGAGTAATGCTGCGATGGACTGGCGTCCCGTCCAGTTGGGGGGGAACACATACGCCATAGAAACCGGGAAACCGGGCCCATGAGCCTGGCTAGGCTTTAAAAGGGCGTATAAATAAAAAAAAATGAAAGTTGGCTTTAACATGGTTATAGGAAATTGCACCACAAATATTTTTGCCGTAGGAAAATTTGTTGAAAGAAATTTCGTTTTAAATAACTTCATTTTAAGCCTAATGTTTGACGATGAATAAAGACTTGTTATTTAATGCTTTTATAAAATCCTTTATCATTCTTTCTTTTTATTTAAAAAAAATTGCTGCTATTATACGCTTTATCATTATTGTAGATACGGCGAATTTTCTCATACAGCGAGATTTCTTATCGCGAATTTTCCGGTCACGCTTTTACAGGTTTGTTGCTAAGTTAACCAGAAATAAATATACCACTTTGAGTTATTATTCTCTTAATGATCCTGTTTTCATACCCATACACTTGAAAACGGGTGTGGCTAAGTGACTCATAATTATAAGGTCATGATTTCAATTCTTAGATGAGGCATCATGCTGTGTAATGTGGAAAGCATTTTCGTCTCGCGCTGTTCTAGTTGAATAGTATGAATAGCAGTTGACATGGTACAGCCCTCCCTTCATTCAGCTGTTATAACCTGAATGTCCTGTTGAAATAAGGGTGAGGGGACCGAGAGAGTGTTCATATCTACTCGCGATTACGTAAGTACCTTACGAGGTGGCAGTACTAAACAGCGATGTGCATTAAGTACAAACTTGTTACCGGTTCAAATACGCTTGAGGCGTGTTCGAACTCGTAAGAAAGTAATTTACAGTATTTTCTCATGGAGAAAATTTCTTTCTGTAGGAGTGGCTGTGTGGTAAGTAGCTTGTTTACCAGCCACATGGTTCCGGGTTCAGTCCCACTGCATGGCACCTTGGGCAAGTGTCTTCTACTATAGCCTCGGGTCGACCAAAGCCTTGTGAGTGGATTTGGTAGACGGAAACTGAAAGAAGCCCGTCGTATATATGTATATATATATGTACGTGTGTGTGTATATGTTTATGTGTCTGTGTTTGTCTCCCCCCCCCCAACATCGCTTGACAACCGATGCTGGTGTGTTTACGTCCCCGTAACTTAGCGGTTCGGCAAAAGCGACCGATAGAATAAGCACTAGGCTTACAAAGAATAAGTCCTGGGGGCGATCTGCTCGACTAAAGGCGGTGCTCCAGCATGGCCCCTGTCAAATGACTGAAACAAGTAAAAGAGTAAAAGAGTAAATAGCTGTAAATACACCGAGTCAGCTCACAGCGACCCCTAACCAAACTGTTGGGCGCATGCAGTTTAAAGTGGTTATCTGCCCTCCAGCAACAGAGACCAGGCTGACGCTACGAGCTGACATGAGTGACAGGTCCCGCTTGAGCTGGCAGACACGTTAGCACACGAAATGCGTAGCCGTATTTCGTCTGCCGTTACGTTCTGAGTTCAAATTCCACCGAGGTCGACTTTGCTTTTCATCCTTTCGGGGTCGATAAATTAAGTACCAGTTTCGCACTGGGGTCGATGTAATCGACTTAATCCCTTTGTCTGTCCTTGTTTGTCCCCTCTATGTTTAGCCCCTTGTGGGTAGTAAAGAAATAAATATTCCTGTCATCGTTCAATGACAGGCTGCGCTATTGAGCAGATCGCCGTGAATTAAATACAGGGTGTCAGCGTTAAGCAGCGATGAACATAAATACTAATTCGTTATCGGTTTTAAAATGCTTGAGGCATATTTGAACCCGCAAGAAGGCCATTGACTGTATTTTGTCGTGGGGAAAATTCCTCGTTGTAGACAAATAGGCACCTTATATATATTTCTTTACTACCCACAAGGGGCTAAACATAGAGAGGACAAACAAGGAGAGACAAAGGGATTAAGTCGATTACATCGACCCCAGTGCGAAACTGGTATTTAATTTATCGACCCCGAAAGGATGAAAGGCAAAATCGATGTCGGCGGAATTTGAACTCAGAACGTAACGACAGACGAAATACCTATTTCTTTATTACCCACAAGGGGCTAAACACAGAGGGGACAAACAAGGACAGACATAGGTATTAAGTCGATTACATCGACCCCAGTGCGTAACTGGTACTTTATTTATCGACCCGAAAGGATGAAAGGCAAAGTCGACCTCGGCGGAATTGAACTCAGAACGTAACGACAGACGAAATACGCTGCGCATTTCGCCCGGCGTGCTAACGTTTCTGCCAGCTCGCCGCCTTAGGCACCTTATATAATTACCGGAAGCGGGGTACATACTGCCAAGCTATATTCGCTTACGAGGGACAGTTGGCCGCATATCAATCAATGCTCAACTTTTATACAGGCGCAGGAGTAGCTGTGTGGTAAGAAGCTTGAGGCGAGCTGGCAGAAACTTTAGCACGCCGGGCGAAATGCGTAACCGTATTTCGTCTACCGTTACGTTCTGAGTTCAAATTTCGCCGAGGTCGACTCTGCCTTTCATCCTTTCGGGTCGATAAATTTAGAACCAGTTACGCACTGGTGTCGATATAATCGACTTAATCCCTTTGTCTGTCCTTGTTTGTCCCCTCTGTGTTTAGCCCTTTGTGGGCAGTAAAGAAACAAGAAGCTTGCTTCCCAACCACATGGTTCTGGGTTCAGTTCCACTGCGTGGTACCTTGGGCAAGTGTCTTCTGCTATAGCCTCGGGCCGGTCAGAGCCTTGTGAGTGGAATTGGTAGATGGAAACTGAAAGAAGCCCGTCGTATATATATGTATCTATTTGTGTGTCTGTGCTTGTTCCCCCACCATCGCGTGACAACCGGTGTTGGTATATTTATGTGCTCATAACTTAGCTGTTCGGCAAAAGAGACCGATAGAATCAGTACTAGGCTTACAAAAGAATAAGTCCTAGGGTCGATTTTATAATTCTCTCTGATGAGGTCATACTGGTTTCTAATTTAGATTCGATGCCAGTAATTGTATAGGACGTAGTTAGTTGATGATCGATAGTATCAAGTACCAGTACTTGACTGATACTTTATTTTATCGACCCTGGGAGGCATGAAAAGCAAAGTTGATCTCGACGGGATTTGAACTAAGGAGCAAAGAGTAGGAAGAAATACCCATTTCTTTATTACCCACAAGGGGCTAAACACAGAGGGGAAAACAAGGACAGACATAGGTATTAAGTCGATTACATCGACCCCAGTGCGTAACTGGTACTTAATTATCGACCCCGAAAGGATGAAAGGCAAAGTCGACCTCGGCGGAATTTGAACTCACAACGTAACGCAGACGAAATACCTATTTCTTTACTACCCACAAGGGGCTAAACACAGAGGGGAAAACAAGGACAGACATAGGCCATTAAGTC
>NC_043001.1:17036118-17051118 GCF_006345805.1 Octopus sinensis
ATGAAGTGCTTTGATCAAGAACACAACGCAATTGTTTCATTGAAATTCGATCTCATGGGTATCGTTATATCATACAATAACATGTGCAACACATTGTTACATAATATATCGATATCAATGAGATCGAATTTCAACGAAACAATTCTTAACTGTTGCGATAAAGGGACTTGTCCACTCCATTCTCTTTGTTCGTAATTGCGAAAACTGCAGATGTGGATTTTCAGACATGATTTTGATAACACAATCTTTAGATTACTCTCTGTCTGATAGCCTTTATCCGTGGAAAAGCTTAATAAGTTAAACTCCAAAACATGAATAAAATTATACGTATGTATGTGCGTGCGCGCGGACGTGGAGGCACGTAGCTTAGTGGTTAATGTATTTGGCTTACGATCGTAAGGTCGTGAGTTCAATTCCCGACGACGCGTTGTGTCCTTGAGCAAGATACTTTATTTCACGATGCTCCAGTCCACTCAGTTGGCACAAATAAGTAGTACCTGTATTTCAAAGGTGCCATGGTTTTCATGGTGAATCTCCTTCAGAAATACGTTAAGGGTACACGTGTCTGGAGTGCTCCGTCAGTTGCACGCTAATTTCACGAGGAGGCTATTCCGTTGATCAGATCAACTGGAACTCTCGTCGTCGTAACCGACGGAGTACCAGTCGGTCTCTATTTCTCTGTGTGTGTGTATATATATATATATATATATATATATATATATTATATATATGTATATATATATACAGAAGACATGTAGGAAGTAAATAGACAGCTTTAATTTTCATAATTACTGATGTAAGCGTCTTAATATGTTTTCAGTGGTGTAGAATTTACAATGTAATTACTCTTTTTCATTCCAGGTGCCATTATATCAAACATTTGCGAAGAGTAACCATGCCACGCACAAAAAATTCAGCAGAACTGTCAGATTTTCAAAGATGTATATTATTGGGCAATCTGAGGCTGGTCTTAGCCAGCGAAAAATTTACCAAAAATCTTCAAATTCCTCTTGCTACTGTTAATAGAATTATAGTGCAATTCAAAAGCCAAGGAAAAGAATCAACGGATTCTCGCCCCAGCCGACCTGGGCCCTTGGAAAGGAGGCCCGCTGTTTGAAGAGAATTGTGGGAATCGAACCTCGTTCGAAGGCTCCTGACATTGCAAAACAGCTAGAAGTTAGTCCAAGAACGTGTGTTACAAATCTGCATAAGCTTGGGTATTATGGACGAGCAGCTAGAGAATCTCTCCTTCAACCAATTAATATCATGAAAAGAAAGGAATGGAGGAATGGGCTAAGGAGATGTCAGAAAAATCCAGTTCATTTTGGGATAGAGTAATTTTCTCAGATGAATCCAGATTTGCGTTATTTTCAGACAGTGAACGTGTTTGGGTCAGGGGACTTCCCAATCAAGAATCTGATTTGAAACGACCCCAACCAACTGTGAAACATGGCGGTATCTCTGTAATGGTATGGGGAGCTATCACCAGCAACGGTCGTTCTGAGCTGATCGAATGTGTTGGAACCATAAACTCTGAAAAATACATCGAAATACTTAAGCAAGGACTATTCCGATGTATTCACACGATAACATAACGAAAAATGAGTTTTTATTCATGGAAGATGAGGCTCCATGCCATACGGCGAAAAGGAATCAACAATGGTTGACTGAAAATGGGATCAAAAAGCTTCCTTGGCCGAGTCAATCTCTTGACAAGAACCCTATTGGAAATCTTTGGAGTATACTAGATAGAGCTACACGAAAAACTCGACAGAGATCTAAATCTAAAGATGAATTGTTTCGATTGTTGCGTGAAAAGCGGACCTCAAGAGACAATCACAAAGCTCATCAGTTCAATGTCAAAAAGAGTTTCTGAATTAAAAACTGCAAAGGTAATGTCACCTAAATACTAATGTATGTAGTCCTGCCTATCGATTACTTTTCAATTGTTAGCTTTGTGTATTAAATAAAAGATTTTGAAAATTAAAGGTGTCTATTTACTTTCTGCACATCTGCATATGTATACACACATGTATGTATGTATGTATGTATGTATGTATGTATGTATGTATGTATGTATGTATGTATGTATGTATGATAGATCGGTAGCCACTACGCACATTTTTTTCTCTCCTTGTTTTCTGTGTCCCTTTCTGTAGAAGAGCGAAGGCTCGAAACGTAAAAGACTTTTTCTATTCCTGAGCGTTATACTGATACATCTGTTTGCTTTGTACATCACCTGTCTTCGTCTTTTGTTTTTTTCTGTAAACTCTCCCTATATGTATGTTTGTATGTTTGTATGTATGCATGTTATGTATGTATCAAGGGTTGAACAGAAAAAATACAACAAAGGGAAAAAGTCAGACGAAAGCAAAGCAAAATGGAAACTAGACTTAACAGACGGGAAATTAAACAAAGACAGGATACAAAGAATATTCGTAGCCGAGTTTTCCTCTTCAGTCAATGACGCAAAATATCATAGCAGTTTCGCGCCAATTACCTTTGAATGTATACAATATCAATGTTTGTTTTTACGTTCAATTCCATTAAAAAACAATTTGACATCAGTCTGAAGAGTTACTCAACACTTTTCTAGAGTACAGTCCGATGATGGCTTAGCTCACTGAAACTTCGAGGTCACTGTCAGTACTATTCTTGTTAAAGAGTAATATATATATATGTAAAATAATAATAATAATAATAATAATAATAATAATAATAATAATAATAATAATAATAATAATGATAATAATAATAATAATAATAATAATTATCTTTGAATAATTACCTATAAAACAAATGAAATCCAAACTAAAAATAGAACAGCAACGAGCCATGATAAAACGATGGCAAGAAAAACCCCTTCATGGTAAATACTGCACTAAACTAAACGCAAAAGAAATAGACAAAGAAAAATCCCAGCAATGGTTGAGAAGCTCAGGACTCAAAGCAGAAACAGAGGGATTTTTAATTGCAGCACAAGACCAAAGCCTCCCCACCAGAAATTACCAAAAACATGTAATGAAAAGAAATATTACAAGTAACTGCAGAATATGTGGAGATGGACAAGAACAATAAATCATATATCTCTAGCTACCCAGTCCTGGCTAAGAAGGAATATATTCACAGACATGACAGAGTTGGAACCTACATACATTGGAAGCTATGCCAACATTATGGAATAACAACAGAAAAAAGATGGTATAGGCACACACCAGAAAAGGTCACAGAAAACGAGGAAAGCAACCATACTCTGGGATATGCCGATACACACAGATAGAGAAATTAAGGCCAACAGACCAGATATAGTTGTCAGAGATCATGAAGAAAAAAAATGCTTTCTAATTGATGTATCAATACCGGCAGATGATGACAACGTGTCTCTAAAAGAAATGGAGAAACTCTCAAAATACAAAGACCTGGAAATAGAGGTAACTAGAATGTGGAACTGAAAACAGAAACAATTCCTATCATAGTAGGCGCATTAGGCATGATAAAAAAATATTCAGACAATACATAACAAAAACACCAGGACTTACAAACACATATAACATACAGAAAATTGCATACTAGGCACTGCACACATCCTACGCAGAACACTTTCCATACAATAACCATCAGAGCATCACAACAAATCACAGCACAACCCAAGGCACACAGAGCTGCGCTTGGTAGTGAAGTGAAAGCACGCTATATAAAAAAAACTATGAATAAATAATAATAATAATATAATAATAATAATAATAATATAATAATAATAATAATAATAATAATAATAAATAATAATAATAATAATAATAATAAATAATAATAAGTAAAGAAAACATATACGTTTATGGAAGAGAGTAACCTCCCCCTGAACAAAAAGGATGCAGACGAGGCTCATACGGATGCAAAGATCAGCTCCTAATTAATCGCATGATCCTTGAGAACTGCCATAACAAGCGCAGAAATCTCAGCTCTTCATGGATTGATTATAAAAAAGCCTTTGACAGCATACCACATTCGTGGATTCTGAAGTCGCTGACATTTTCAAAATTTCTCCTGTGATTTCAGATTTTTTAAAGTATAATATGTCACTATGGAACACGAAGCTCCATTATATCATACTAATGGAGTATTGCACTCAAAACAACATTAGCATAAACTGTGGAATTTTCCAAGGTGACTCACTTTCACCACTAATTTTCTGCATAGCACTAATACCACTCTCAAGTGAATTGAATAGAACAGGATATGGCTACAAAATTGACAACAGAAAGAAAAAAGCCATCTATTTTATATGGATGACTTAAAGCTATATGGCAAGATGATGAAGAGCTTGAAGGGTTATTACATACTGTGAAGGATTCAGTGATGATATCGGGATGGAGTTTGGCCTTGAAAAGTGTGCCAAAGCCACTTTTAAGAAAGGGAAATTGGTAAAGTCTAGTTCAATCGAATTAGATGTCGAAATAGTAATAAAGGAACTTGAGCAGGAACAAACCTATAAATACCTAGGAATAAATGAAGGCTCTGGTATCCAGCATGCAAGCATGAAAGAGAAGGTTAGGAAGAATGTTATAGAAGAGTTCGAGCAGTCCTGAAGTCTGAGCTGAATGCATATAATAAGGTGATAGCCATAAATTCCTTAGCAGTACCTGTTGTTCTATATAGCTTCAATGTGATTAACTGGAATACCAGTGAAATAATGAAAATTGACAGAAAAATCAGCAAGCTACTGACTTGTAATAAGATGCACCATCCAAAGGCAGACGTGGATCGCCTTTACCTTCCCAGAGCTCAAGGAGGTCGAGGTTTGATCCAGCTTGAGCTTACATACAAAACTACCACAATCGGACTGGCCAATTACCTTGAAGCAACCAACGATTGGATGCTAAAACTTGTTGAAAAACATGAAAGACTGAAAAGACTTCACTCTATTCTCAAAGAGAGCAAAAAATTCGCTGCTGATCTCTTAGATACCCACCAGATTGATCAGGCTGAAGGAAATACGCCAACTGCAGCTGCAAAGAAAAGAAAATTAATTGCAAAGACAAAAGCACATGAAAATCTAGCTAGCAGATGGGAACAGAAACCTCTCCATGGCAAGTATGTGGCCCGTAGCAAACAAGCTGATGTCGACCAGAAACACACGCAGCTATGGTTACGAAGCTCAGGGCTAAAAGCAGAGAGTGAAGGTTTCATATTAGCTGCTCAAGACCAAAGCTTATTAACCCGGAACTACCAAGCCAATGTGATGAAAAATGGAGCTGACCCAAAATGCCGATTCTGTAACGATGAGATTGAAACAATAGACTACCTAATCTCAGGGTGTAGAGTCTTAGCACCTTCAGAATATAAAGCAAGACATGACAGAGTCGACCAGTATTTACATTGGACAATATGTCGGCATTATAAAATCAAAACCGCTGACAAATGGTATAAACATCACCCTGAAGCTGTGACTGAGGGAGAAAATGTGTCGATTCTATGGGACTTCCCCGTGCAAACCGACAAGACTATAAAAGCTAATAAACCGGATATTATTATGAAAGATCAGACAAAAAGGATGTGTTTATTAATTGACATGAGTATTCCCCGTGATCACAATATAGTGGCGAAAGAATTTGACAAAATTAGTAAATATAAAGACCTGCTAATATAAATTGAAAAAATGTGGCATCTCAAGGCGACTACAGTACCAGTGATTGTAGGATCTCTAGGAATGATAAAAAAAAAGGTACTGAAACCTATTTGAAAATGATTCCAGGCTCACCATCCCTACAAGAAGTGCAAAAAATCGTATTAACTGGAACGGCTCATGTACTGAGAAGAGCACTATCGCTGTGAAAATAACATCCATCCATGAATTTATTTATTTATTAATTTTTAAATACATATTTTATCTGTGAATTTGCGTGTGTAATCTGGGAATGCATACAATGCCCTTCCCTGCCCTAGGTGTATGGAAAACACTCGGCGAGAAACGGAAGAAAATTTGAAGAAAGAAGGAAAAAAAAAAAATAATATTAGTGGTAGTAGCAGTAGTAGTAGTAGTAGTAGTAGTAGTAAGTAGTAGTAGTAGTAGTAGTAGTAGTAGTAGTAGGGAACATAATTCCAAAACTTACAGGGGAAAATTCAATTTAACAAATTTATTTTAAATTTCACAATATATAATATATGTATATAATTTAGAGAAAAACTTGTATTAAAGAACTCAGTACAGAAAGATGTTATTCACACCATATAGAAAACATATACTATAAAAAAAACCTTATTTTAAAAATCAATGGATTTTTAGAATAAGGTTTTCATAGTATATGTTTTCTATATGGTGTAAATAACATCTTCTTTATTGAATTCTTTAATACAAGTTTTCTCTAAATTATATATACATACATACGTATATATATATATATATATATAATATATATATATATATATATAATATATATATATATATATATATATATATAGCAATAATAAATCTCTGAACGAGATGTAAACAGTAACCGCTCGACAACGTAAAGTATACTAGCCATCTCAATATGGCTAACCACTAAGGGTGGGTGTTGCTGTAGCTTTTAGCCCCAGGAGATCATCAAAACTAGCTGAAGACGATGATCTCCTGGGGCTAAAAGCTACAGTAACACCCACCCTTTGTGGTGTTAGCCATATTGAGATGGCTAGTATACTTTATGTCATATATATATATATATATATAATATATATATATATATATATATATTACGTTATATAATTAGGGCTCAGTAAAATAATTTACTTTGCCACAGACTGAAATTTTTAGAAATAGCAGCCAAAAAAGGTTTTTTAGCTATTTCCACTACTTTAAGAAGAGTCTCCCAGATAGTGTTTTCTCAAAAATAACTAACGAAGATATGGAGGGAAAATGCAAATATCACATGTACAAAGATTATTTGAGAACGCTCACGTTTCTAGATAAGTCGGATTAAAAACTCGACATTTCTTTCGTCAGCTCAACATTTCTTAATTTGGATTTGAAAGCACTAAAAAACTGAACATACCCGTCCGACATGAATGACCTCAGACAAACATCTCCAAGCTGCAGTGCCAGCAAATTCAAACAGTACGAGTGATATATATATATATATATATATATACCAAAAGTTAATTTACGAAGGTGTCATTAATTCTATTATTATTCAGTGTAACTATTTTAAAAATGATGATAACAGAATCAATGACACAGGCGATAGCAGGCCAAAAAATAGCATTAAATAACCGAGGGATTAAAATTAATCAAAGGACATACTAAGTATGTCTATCTGCTTGAAATAACAGTCAAAACTCTTTTTAAATCGCCAAAAATACACTGATGAAAACCTCGTTTGATTTCTATAGTTTTCATCAGTGTATTTTTGGCGATTTAATAAGAGTTTTAACTGCTATTTCAAGCAAGTAGACATACTTAGTATGTTCTTTGATTAATTATATATATATATATATGTTTACATTTATGTTGTTAGACAACAGCATTAGAGCATTTTAGCTCTTATTTCTAGCAATGTATGTGTTTCTAACACCCGAATCATATTTAGTAACAACTATAATTCTCCTTTTTAGTGAAACATTGCAAACTGCTGTTTATATCATGTGTGTGTGTGTGGTGTGTATCCTGTGTGTGTCTTTGTCTGTATTTCTCTGCCAGCACCAGTTTGACAATCGCAGTTGGTGTGTTTACGTCCCCTAACGCAAGAGTTCGGCAAAAGGCAATCGATAGAATAAGTACCAGGCTTTAAAAAATATATACTGGGGGGCTCGAGTCATTTAGCTAAAAATCTCCCAACTAGTGAACCTCAGCATGGCCGCATTTTAATAGCTGACACAAGTATTGTCATCCCTCGCTACTTCGCAGTTCAACTATCACGGATTCACGACTTCGCGGATTTTAAAAATATATATATATATGAACACCTAAAATTTTTCATTAAAACCATTAAAATGTTAATAATAAATATTATTTCCAAGTCTAAGAACAACAAAACAAGCGTAAAATAGCAAAAAAGCATATACAGGGGTATTTGAACTTAAGACGGGCTGTGATTGGTGCAATGAAAAGAGACAACATATCACAGCTTTCTATTTTGTAATCTGGCCTGTGTAACAGTAACAATCTTTATTTTTTTAATCTAAAGTGTTATTGCTTAACAGTTGTCCGTGTTATTAATGGACTACTGTAATGGGTGGATTGTTAACAGCACAGGGAGGGTTTTAAAAGTCACGTTAAATAAATACTGTAAATATGGTGTCCCTACTTCGCGGAAATTCAGTTATCGCGGCCGGTCTCGGAACCAATCTACCGCGATAAACGAAGGATCATTGTAAATTATGAAAAACAAAGGTGGATTTATAAATTGGATGTAGAAGCTGAAAGCTTCGAGGCAGTTGTCCATAATGCATTTCTATATGTATGTATATATAATGTATATCACGAATGAATTATAAAATCGTGGAGCGAGCTGAATTCCGTTAGTGTGAGACATTGGAAAAGGCTCGGATAAGTGGTATGCATGCTCATAAAAGGACCAGTGGAAGTCGGAGGGAGGACGTTGGAGGAAAGCCTGGCTTGTCAAGAACTAGTTAAGGGCTATGGAAGGGGACCTGACACCAATTAGCTTGGCCTAGCAGACACGTGACAAAGCTTGCAAACGAATTGGGTAGAGGTCGCACGCTGCCAAGTGATCCACACGAAACGCGAGGGAAACTAAGGCTACGATAACCTTACCGCAAAAACCACCCGTAAAGCAAGAGTTTCTGTTATATATATATATATATATATATATATATATATAATATATATATACATATTAGAGGGAAACCACTATGTGGACACCCTTATGAAATAGATCCTCTATGGTCTCACCACTAAGAAATGTTCTCAAGAAAAATTTAGCAAAACAACCAAAATGTAATCACATAAGGGTGTCCACATAGTGGTTTACCTCTAATATGTATATAATACAATTTTACTGAAGCTTCATTTTTTTTTATATGCTAGACCACTGGTGTGAAATCGATGTTAATTAAATTAATATCTAATTTCTCACCCTCATTTTAAATTTATATATATATCACAAGAAATAGTTTTTGCCTCTTTTTATGGAGACAAAGAGGTTTATAAGACTTCAAAAAACTAGTGCTGAAATGTAATTGAGACAGAGATAAAAAAAAACAAAACATAGATTAGAGAACAGACATCAAATTCGAGTCAACGATTTTTTATACATTTCTATACATTTCTATACTTTCTATACAACCACGTTTCCATACATTTGATCACATATAAATATTACCATGGGCTTTAACAAAAAAAAAGAATATAAATATAAAAAACAGAGAAGGTAAAAAATATATATGCAAATATATGATCAACTGTATGAAAGCGTGGTGTTTATGTAAAGTCATTGATTCGAATTTGATGTTTGTCCTCCAACCTATGGTATATATATATATATATATGGAAACACTTTGATTAATATTCGTTGGTACTCTTGAGAGTCAAGCGTGATACTAGTCATCAACCATTTTGAATCTGAATTTTAACTCCGTCGACCATTTTTAATTTGAATTTCAAATTCAAAATAGTTGACGGCTAGCATTACACTTGAAACTCAAGAGTACCAATTTGAATCCAAGTGTTTTGGTCAATAAATGTAATTCCCAATAAATTTGTTGAGCCCCCTTCTTTCGCCTGTCCACTCACTCGTATCTACATACATACACACACACACACACACACACACACACATATATATATATAATATATATATATATATATATATATATATATATATTGTCCATTCTTCAGCTAAAACAGTCTCCAATTCTGGTAGTGATGAAGGTAGGAGATATCGACTCCTTACTTGTTTTTCTAAAATGCACCATAAATTTTCCATAATATTGAGATCTGTGGACTGTGGTGGCCAGATAAGATGTTCAATTTCACAAGAATGTTCCTCATGCCATTCAGTAACAACTTTAGCTGTGTGAATTGGTGCATTATCATCCTGAAAGACTGCGTTTTCGTCCGGAACCAGTTCTGCAAACATAGGATGAATTTGATCAGATAAAATGCTTAAATAGTCTAGACTACTAATTCTGCTATTAAGGGAAATTATTGGGCCGGCGGATTTCCAAGATATAGCCCCCCACCCCACCCCTCCCCCATGTTTAACTGTTGGAAGAAGACAGTCAGGGTCAAATGCTTCTTTTGTCTGTCTCCACACGTACACTCGGCCGCTGGTCGGAAATAAGGTAAAAGGATGACTCGTCCGAGAAAATAACATTCTTCCACTGCTCTAGGGACCACTTCTGTAGGTTTTTACTCCTCTCAAAACGCTTTGCAACGCTTGTTTTTGAAAGTAGTCGTTCTCTGATTGCAGCCCTCCCGTGAAATCCAGATTTGTGCAGCTCCTGACGAACAGTTTTTCTGGAAACTAGGTTTTCGAGATGGTCATTTAGCTCTACACTAATTTTTGGAGCTGTACTTTTGTGATCCTTTCTAACAATTCGCGTAAGAGTCCGATGGTCCCTAACTGAAGGTTTTGGTTTTCTTTCGGAGTTTTGCTTCGACGAGGAGGTTTTTCCCTCATTCTCAAAGGCTGTCATTACTTTCGAGACAGTATTTCTTGATACACCAAACATTTTGGCTGTTTTCGTTACGCTAGCGCCTGCCACACGAGCACCAACAATTTGGTCTCTTTGAAAGTCCGATATATCTGGAATTTTAATGAATTTTAATTACCTTTTTCTGATGACATCTGAAAAGAAACTGCAATTTTATCAAAACATATTAAGCAACACTATTAATAAATCTAAAAACTTAAAAATAAACAAGCTTTTGATGGTTTTATAGATATTTCAAAATTATGATGCTATAATGCTAGGTGTTTCCATTATTTTGTCCAACCCCTGTATATGTATATATAACATTGTTGACGGAGTACAGCAGCACCTTCAGCACACAACAGTTTGCTCTAACCTTTCTTCATTCAGACACATGCATATATATATATATATAAATATATATTATATATATATTATATTGAGGGTACTACTATTCGTAGATACCAACACGCTAAGAGGGACCAATGCGGTCAAAACTACTAAAAATAAACAAAATTTTACCGAATGCAAAACTTCAAAAACTTCAAAAACTTCACGCTGACTACTGATAATTTCTTTAAAGATTTTATCCTCAATTGTTAATATATATATATATATATATCTTTATATATATATATATATATATACGTATATAGTTAATCCAAACACGAACAAGCAAGAAAAAACAAGAAAAACAACAACAACGCGAGGACGTGGAATCAGTACAGTGTTATTGGACGCTCAGGAAAGGAAAGAAAAAAAAGAGGATTTCACGTTTCGAGCGGAGCTCTTCATCAGAAATATAGAAAAAATCCAAAGGGAAGACGGAGAAAGAAAACCGCAAAATATACACATGCGGTCACATATTGAAATATACATACATATATATATACATATATATATATATATATATATATATATATATATATATATATGTTTACATATATATATATATATTATATATATATATATATTATATATATATATATATATATATATATATGTGCAATTTGAAAATAGGATAAAATCTGTATAAGAATTTATCACGTAGTTAGCGTGAAAAAGCCTCATAATTGAAACATTTATTAATTATTCCCTTTAAATATATTTATCTATATTAAGGGCATTACTATACATAAATGCATCACGCTAGGAGGGACTCTTAAAGCTAAAACTTATTATGGTAGTTTTGACTTTAAGAGTCCCGCCTAGCGTGAGACATTTATGTATAGTAATGTTTTTAATATAAATAAATATATATATATATATATATAGGCGGTGTTTAGGCGGTGCTCCATCATGATCACAGTCAAATGACTGAAACAAGTAAAAGATTATATATACGTATATATATGTATATATACGTATGTATTTATATTTGCTATGTCTACAACTTTCTTACAAATGTTGTAATAAATAACAAGCTACTTGTGTTCAATTCAAAACAGGATGGATAGACATTCATTATATAACAAATATGACAGCTGCCGCCTTTCAGCTTTGTTTACTTTTTCTTTTTGTTAACTGGTGTTGAAAATGGTTTTAAATTTCATGCCAGAAAAAAAAAAAAGAAAGAAAAAAGAAAAAAAAAAAAAGACAAGAAAACTACTGAGGCTCAGTAATAACTGGTTTGACTGTTTCAACGTTATTTATTTGTTCTAACAGTCTCCATCGACAGAATATACTAATTCGAGAAGCATGTTTACTTTATATAGTTCAGTTGGATTGCTCTTGCCCTTGGGGTATAAAGAAATGAATATACATAGATTATTCATGAGCCTTGTGGCAATTTTCATGTAAGTACTCGCACAGAGCTTCAATGCGCATTTATATCTACCTACCCATCTACCTACCCATCTATCTATCTATCTATCTATCTATCTATCTATCTATCTATCTATCTATCTATCTATCTATCTATCTATTTATCTATCTATCTATCTATCTATCTATCTACCTACCCATCTATCTATCTATCTATCTATCTATCTATCTATCTATCTATCTATCTATCTATCTATCTATCTATCTATCTATCTATCTATCTATCTATATATATCTATATATATATATATATATATATATATATTACATTACTCAATAGTCAAGATAAAACTCTGAGTTTCAGATGCCGAAGTGGAAATCCACAACTCCATCTCTTCGGTTATCTGGCCATCTCCGAATATCACCGAAGAGATGGTGTTGTGGATTTCCACTTCGGCATCTGAAACTCAGAGTTTTATCTTGACTATTGAGTAATGTAACATATTATTTTATAGATAAGTTTCCTCTATTTACATAATATTGAGGTCTCTTTCTTTCTTTTGTATCTCTCACCATTTTACCAATATATATATATATATATATATATATATATATATATATATATATAAGAAATATTGAATTTCTAAATCTCTTGTAGAGACATGTACGGTGGTGGGGCGATAGAATGGTTGTATACTGTCAATCTAACAAGAACGTGACAGTAGCGGTGGTGTACCCCCTACTGTCACGTTCTTGTTAGATTGACAGTATACAACCATTCTATATATATATATATAATATATATATATATATATCCATACATCCATCCATCCATTCATCCATCCATAAATGCAGCCATTTAGACTGGTCTATAATACACACACATGCACTCAAACACACACTTACTTTCACACACATACACAGAAGCAAACACATACACACAAGCAGGATCACACGGAAGCACAAATACACCCAAATACACGCGTATCTACACGCGCTCATCTCCTTTACACAAATGCACTCCAACGCCATCTTCACCCGCAAAAAATATGATATAAAATTCTTCGATAGCTTCCCTTCTGCGTAATAACTATTCCGCAACATCAGACATGCAGGAATAGTACGAAACATACACATACATCAACCACACATGCATCATCATCTGTTTCTTTACTACCCACAAGGGGCTACACACAGAGGGGGGACAAACAAGGACAGACAAACGCATTAAGTCGATTACATCGACCCCAGTGCGTAACTGGTACTTAATTTATCGACCCCGACAGGATGAAAGGCAAAGTCGACCTCGGCGGAATTTGAACTCAGAACGCAAAGACAGACGAAATACCTATTTCTTTACTACCCACAAGGCTACACACACAGAGGGGGACAACAAGGACAGACAAACGCATTAAGTCGATACATCGACCCCAGTGCGTAACTGGTACTTAATTTATCGACCCCGACAGGATGAAAGGCAAAGTCGACCTCGGCGGAATTTGAACTCAGAACGCAAAGACAGACGAAATACCTATTTCTTTACTACCCACAAGGGGCTACACACAGAGGGGGGACAAACAAGGACAGACAAACGCATTAAGTCGATTACATCGACCCCAGTGCGTAACTGGTACTTAATTTATCGACCCCGACAGGATGAAAGGCAAAGTCGACCTCGGCGGAATTTGAACTCAGAACGCAAAGACAGACGAAATACCTATTTCTTTACTACCCACAAGGGGCTAAACACAGAGGGGGCAAACAAGGACAGACAAACGGATTAAGTCGATTACATCGACCCCAGTGCGAAACTGGTACTTAATTTATCGACCCCCGACAAGATGAAAGGCAAAGTCGACCTCGGCGGAATTTGAACTCAGAACCTAACGGCAGACGAAATACGGCTACGCACTTCGCCCGGCGTGCTCACGTTTCTGCCAGCTCGCCGCCTTATCATGCATCATCATCATCGTCATCATCATCATCATCATCATCATCATCATGCTGGTGTATTTTTCCTTTGCCAATTTTCCCACAGAAATAAGGATTGGGCACATTTGCTGTAGTTGAAGTCCTGGCATCATTTGCTCCGATCTAATGTTATCTTACCCTCTGTCAAGTAAGACAATGTTTGCCGCCGTGACCTTACTATTCAACATCGCTTTCGTCATTGGTCTCTATTCTTGTCAAGGTCAGTAGATTCGCTTCTTGAATCAGCCAAAATGTAAATACATTTCCTGGCATCTCCATTCTATTTTGCAAAATCAGCAGGAGTGGCTGTGTGGTAAGTAGCTTGCTAACCAACCACATGGTTCCGGGTTCAGTCCCACTGCGTGGCATCTTGGGCAAGTGTCTTCTGCTATAGCCCCGGGCCGACCAATGCCTTGTGAGTGGATTTGGTAGACGGAAACTGAAAGAAGCCTGTCGTATATATGTATGTATATATAAGTATGCGTGTGTGTGTTTGTGTGTCTGTGTTTGTCTCCCTAGCATTGCTTGACAACCGATGCTGGTGTGTTTACGTCCCCGTCACTTAGCGGTTCGGCAAAAGAGACCGATAGAATAAGTACTGGGCTTACAAAAAAAAAAGAATAAGTCTCGGGGTCG
>NC_043001.1:17063618-17066118 GCF_006345805.1 Octopus sinensis
AAAGCAAAAGTCAAAAGAATAATAATAAAATACATAATAATAATATAATAATAATAATATAATAATAATAAATAATATATAATAACAACAACAACAACAACATATTCACAGACACAACAGAGTTTGGACCTACATACACTGGAAGCTATGCCAACACTATGGAATAACAACAGAAAAAAGATGGTATAAGCACACGCCAGAAAAGGTTACAGAAAACGAAAAAGCATCCTTACTATGGGATATATCAATACAAACAAATAAAGAAATTAAGGCCAATAGGCCAGATATAGTTGTCAGAGATCATGAAGAAAAAAAATGCTTTCTAATTGATGTATCAATATCAGCAGACGACAACGTTTCTCGAAAAGAAATGGAGAATCTTTCAAAATACAAAGACCTGGAAATAGAGGTAACTCGAATGTGGAATCTGAAAACAGATACAATTCCTATCATAGTGGGCGCATTAGGTATGATAAAAAATATTCAGATAAATACATAACAAAAACACCAGGACTTAAAAATATATATAACATACAGAAAATTGCACTACTGGGCTCTGCACACATCCTACGCAAAACATTTTCAATACAGTTACCATCAGAGCATCACAGCAAACCACAGCACATACCCAAGGCACACAGGCTAAATAGCGGTGGTGTGATTCCCTTTACGGGACTGTCACGTTGAGTTGAGAGTATACAACCACTATATCGCCCCACCACCGCTCATGTCTCTCTGAGACATTTAGAAATCCAATATTTCTAATACATATATATATATATATATATCACGTGATCACGTGACCGACCAGACCATCAGATGTTGTTACACATCGCTGGTCACAATGCGTTCGCATTGTTTTAGCCTTCGAATGACGCCACCCCGCTGGTTAAGCGAGCAAGCCAACAGAAGAAAGAGTGGGAGAAGAGTGGTGAAAGAGTACAGCAGGGATCACCATCACCCCCTGCCGAGGCCTCGTGGAGCTTTTAGGTGTTTTCGCTCAATAACACACACAACGCCCGGTCTGGGAATCGAAACCGCGATCTGCGACCGCGAGTCCGCTGCCATTGCGCCTCCACAATATATATATATATATATATATATATATTATATATATATATATATATATATATAATATATATATACATGTGGTGTGTGTGTGGTGTGTGTGTGTGTGTGTACATGAGCAACTAAACCACCATAACCCCAGATACCAAGAACCCTTAAACAATGGCATTTTAGAAACATCAAAACACAAGATATAAATAGTTCAAACTCAACAAGAGCAGCAAACGAATGTATACTTTATCAGCTGCCTAACGGATATCTTTATGGTTTAAACACCTGGGCAGTTTCATTCAATCCCGCGATGTCAACAGTATTAAAAATATAAACATTATTTAGTAATCCACAGACAAGGAACTCTATATCCAGTACATCTGCACCTAGTTCTTGTTACAAATACAAACATCAAATTTAAATACACACACACATTCTACAATATTATACGAGCACGTGTCTGTGCACGTGTGAATGAGTGCGTATGTGTATAATACACATACGCACTCATTCACACGTGCACAGACATACACACACAAGTACAATGTCTTTATGCTTCTCTACTTTGCTCACTTGATATTATCTTGTTTTCACATGAGGATTGCTCCTTGATTGCAAAAACATAACGTTCGCTGTGTGATGTGATAGAACGATCACAAATTGAAGAGAGGCTACACGTCTACACTTTCCGTCGAAATTGGTATTAATTTCCTGGAACGAAAGACATGCTTAACTATTTTTGTTAGGACAGTGTTTATGCCGCAGATTTTTTTGCATGAGACACCTTTAAGTAGAATACGAGATATTGTTTAACAAGTAAGCATGTGCTAAACCACGTTTCTGACGCTCTACAGGACACAGGAACAGTTCTTGTTTATAAGGCGGCGAGCTGGCAGAAAAGTTAGCACGCCGGGCGAAATGCTTAGCGGTATTTCGTCTGCCGTTACGTTCTTAGTTCAAATTCCACCGAGGTCGACTTTGCCTTTCTTCCTTTCGGCGTCGATAAATTAAGCACCAGTTACGCACTGGGGTCGATATAATCGACTTAATCCTTTTGTCTGTCCTTGTTTGTTCCCTATGTGTTTAGCCTCCTGTGGGTAATAAAGAAACAGGTATTTCGCGTGCCGTTACGTTCTGAGTTCAAATTCAGCCGAAGTCGACTTTGCCTTTCATCCTTTCGGGGTCAATAAATTAAGTACCAGTTACGCACTGGGGTTGGTATAATCGTCTTAATCCGTTTGTCTGTCCTTGTTTGTTCCCTCTGTGTTTAGCCTCTTGTGGGCAGTAAAGAAATAGATATTTCGTTTGCCGTTACGTTCTGAGTTCAAATTCAGCCGAGGTCGACCTTGCCTTTCATCCTTTCAGGGTCGATAAATTAAGTACCAGTTAATCGACTTAAACCCTTTGTCTGTCCTTGTTTGTCCCCTCTATGTTTAGCCCC
>NC_043001.1:17071118-17078618 GCF_006345805.1 Octopus sinensis
TATTTTCTTCCTGAAAGAAGAAAGACACAATATGGTCCCATTATTCAATCGGATTTTGGTAATTTGTGCCTTTCGAAACACGTGTAGAATGAAATAAAACGATTTCTGTTCAATCTGCGTTCAGCTCCATTTCTTCAATTCACCAATAATATATATATATATATATATATATATATATATATATAAAGACAAAATAGATTCAAAGAACTACAGAAGACTTGTGTTATATGGTTAAAGAATATATTTAAATCGTTATGTTAGGATAGTGTTATAAAATTTCGTGTAAAATAACATTGTTTTTGGAGAAATAACCGGTTTCGTATTTTCTTTTCATTTGTTTACCGATATTGTGTCATCTCTTCGCTATGAAGTGAAGTATGAAAGTTCTAGACAGGGGAAGGAAATCATGGATTTTTTCGGTATAAGGAAGATTAATAAAAGATGCTGGGAATGATTAGATTTTATTAATTGAACATGATTTGGCTTAGAAAAAATAAAATGTCAGAAGTGGTTAAGTTTTGCTTTTTTTATATTATTTTTTTTCAATGAGGTAAGTTTCCTTATTTAAAATTGCTAGAAATGGTTAGGTTTTGCCTTATATTTTTCAATGAAGCAAGTTTCCTTATTTAATCTAACTTGTGGCACATTGATAAAATGGAAAGATTACAAAGTGTGGTGGCAGCTGCTTTGCGCATTTCACAATATGTTCACTAATGGGCATCATTCTGTATTCTGGGAATGCAATCTGCTGTCGGTGTAGAGTGCACCTGCGTCTGAGCGATAATCCCGTGGACCCTATATTGTTTTGATGGCACCCCGAGCATATATATTCATCGATACGCAGAAAGCGTGAGATATATATTGTTTTATATTCTATTCTTTTATTATTATCATTGAGTCAGAAAGAGGCATACGCCATCAAAGCGACGCTATACTATGCATGTGTGTATGTATGCATGTATGTATGTATGTATGTATGTATGTATGTATGTATGTATGTATGTATGTATGTATGTATGTATGTATGCATGTATGTATGTATATACATGATCACTCTGTTTTTTCAAAACTTCACTACAAAAGCAATTTCCTTCTACATAAAGTATACATTCTTAAATAGAAATGTATTCAATTTGTTTAAAGTTAGCAGAAAAAGTCGGTTGTTTGGCTAAGAACCTCGTTTTTATAACCGCGTAGTTTCGTGTTTTATCTTTTGTCCTGCAGCACAAAACCTTGGGAAAATGCCTTTTACTATAGCCTCCACTGAATGCAGAAGCCTCTATATATATATATATATATATATATATATATATATATATATATAGTATAATATTAATTCGAGACAAAACCACTATTTTGCAAATCAAACAAGGAAAGACTTAATCAATACATAAAAAAGTTTAATATAAAGTAAATAAACCGCCACTACAATTGTTTCATGTCTTCAAATGACATTCGTCAGGTGGATTTCGATCTTCTAATCAGTTTTAATTTATGAAGTTTAATTGATAAGTCTTTCCTTGTTTGATTTGCAAAATAGTGGTTTTGTCTCGAATTAATATTATATAATATTTGACTATAAAATTGGATTTAATCCTAAATCTGATTTTTTCCCTGTAAATTGGATTTATTCCCAATATTTATATATATATATATATATATATATATTATATATATATATTATATATATATATATATATATGAAAGAAGGTTTGAAAATGCAATTTTAAAAGATGTTTATTCACTTGGCCGGTTTCACTTTTTTAGAAAAAGATTGTCAAAAGTAATATGTAAAACCTTTGTTGTGTTAGGTACTGATTGTCATATATATATATATATATATATACTCTTACCCTCACCTTGCTTAGCTAATTAAACAATGGCTTCTTAGCACCAAAGACACACTTCTCATTGTTGTTTTTACTACATTTTCTTATCGTCAATATACACATTAAACTACGATTTACTTTTTATACATTATACCAAGGACCATACTTAATGAGGTTATTAACAGGAGTGCGTAAGCCTAGTACTTATTCTATCGCTAAGTTACAGTGACGTGAACACACCAGCATCGGTTGTCAATCGATGTTGGGGGGACAAACACAGACACACAAACATGCACACACACACACATACATACATACATACATACATACATACATACATACATACATACATACATACATACATACATACATACATACATACAAATATATACGATGGGCTTCTTTCAGTTTCTGTCTACCAAATCCACTCACAAGGCTTTGGTCGGCCCGAGGCTATAGTAGAAGACACTTGCCCAAGGTGCCACGCAGTGGGACTGAACCCGGAACCATGTGGTTGGTAACCAAGCTACTTACCACACAGCCACTCCTACGCCTATAAGCAGTTAGCAAGTTGGCTTCTTATACAAACAATATTCGAAGAAGGGCAACGAGTCATGTCCTGCGCATTCAGTAGCGAAAATTTCAGGACAAACAGATATCGGTTGTCAAAGAAATAACAGGGTCTTTCGTGGAGAAGGATGCTATTTGAGAGACTTTCGGTTGCTATTTCTAGTAGAGTAACCCACCGCATAAAAATTTCTCGGAGGGAAGTTGTTCGAAAAAATGTATACACTAAGGCGATATCTAACGTTTAATGAAACAATAGGCTTCTAGTTCTCAGCAAAGCATGTGATGTTTGTGATATCGTATATCGCCAAAGATTAAATTACACTTTGGAACTGAGGCTACAATGGGACAGATAAAATAAAGCGTACAAATATCCACGATTAAGTATCATTTCATGAATTGTGTTACAGTTTCATATATACATCAGAAACAAGAAATTTAGGCATGATACAAATGAACAAATATACATGTCCACATATCAATATATCCAAATGTTAACGAGTATTATTGTCATGTTATTGTGTTACAATTCCATATATACATCACGAATAAGCAAGATAAGATCACCACAAATGTACGATATATATATATATAATATTATATATATATATTATATATATTATATATATATATATATATATATATATATATATATTTATTTATTAAGAATTTTTTGCGTAATGAGAAAAAAACCAAGGCTGTGTATGCATATATATAGATATATATACATACATAGATCGTTAGCCGTTACATACATTTTTTCTCTTGTTTCTATCTTTTTTTTTCTCTTTTTTCTCTCTCCTTGTATTTTCTCTGTCCATTTCTGTAGAAAGAGAAGAGCGTAGCTCGAAACTTTAAAAGAGTCTTTTCTATTCCTGAGCATCACCTGTCTTCATCTTTTGTTTTTTTCGTAAACTCTCCCTATATATATATATATATATATATATATATATATATATATATATAATATATATATATACATACGTAAACATCAATATATTTAAATGTTAGAGCTTGAAAAGAATAGAAAAAAGAGGAAGGTAATACCCAGTAAATGGAGTTGTGTTTGTTAATATATCTATCTTACTTAAAGCTAAAGGCATGGGTGTGTGGTAAAAAGTTTATTTCTCAATCTCGTGATTCCGAGATCAGTCTCACCGTGTGGCACCTCGGGTAAGTGCCTTCTACTATAGCCTACGGCCGACCAAAGCCTTGTGAGTGGATTTGGTAGATGGAAACTGAAAGAAGCCCGTCGTGGACCACTGAAATCTACAAGTTCTTTTCATTCTCTCTCTGTTTATTTTCTCTTATTCCTTTCTGTTGAAGAGTGTCGGCTCGAAACGTAAAAGACTTTTTCATTTTTTCCCAAGCGTCAAAACTAATACACTTGCTTGTTGTTCATACACCTGACCTCATCTTTTGTTTTTCTATAAAGTTCAACTATATGTATATGTGTGGGTGTGTGTGTGTTTGTGTTTGTGTGACAACCAGTGTTGGTGTGTTTGTACCCCCATAACTTGGAGGCCAATAGAATAAGTACCAAGCTTATAAATAAATAAGTCCTGGGATTGATTCATTCGATTGAAATATTCGCCAAGGTGGTGCCCCAGCATGGTCGCAGTCTAATGGCAGAAACAAGTAAAAAGAAGTAAAAGATAACGATAAAGGAATGGTGGGGTGCGAGCCTTTTAATTAAATGGTAGATCTGTGATATAAATGCGTTTTATAGTGTATCATTCATCAGAGCAGCTATAGAAGAGATTTTGAAGGTATTGCTAGCATTTTGTCGGTCAACGATAACTGTGGTTGTATACCATACAATAACTGTACTAATTAATTTTAATTACGGAGGTGTATTTGCCAGGGAAGTCATTTGATCTGAAACAGTGTGTTGGAGCTAAAATGATCGCAGCGTGAAAGATACGTTAGCCATTGAAAAACTCACAAAGGCGGTTAACTTCGCGTAACGATAGAAGATATAACCATGCCCCCCCACCACCAAAAATGCCCAAAGTTATATTTAATTTGCAATATTTAATCACTTGGCCAAAAGTCTGGAACAGAGATCTGAAAATTAGAATTTTTATATTAAATGCCCAAAGTTATAGTTAATTTGAGGTTTTTAATTACTTGCTCAAAGATCAGGAAATTAGAATTTTTATATTAATTGCTCAAAGTTATATTTAATTTGCAATATTTCTTGCAAATATATATTTAATTTGCAATATTTCTTGCAAATATATATTTAATTTGCAAAATTTCTTGGCCAAAATTTTGGAACATAGGTCTGGAAATTAGAACTTTTAAAGTAAATGTCCAAAAATAGACGTTGTATATATTTGAATCGAATTGTACTTGGGAATAACAATTTTAATTTTCAAAGGATGCTCAAGACTTTTGTCCACGACTGTACAGCCTCAGAAGAGATGAAATTGTTAATAAAATAAAGTGGTTGAGTTATATTTTCCTTTAGACAACATAATGCTTTTTTTTTTAGTTTCCTGCTGGTTTGGATAATGCATGCAATCTTTCCTTTTTTAATTTGTTTTGCAATTATTTTTATGTCAAACAACTTGTTGAAACCAATATTTTTATATTTTAGAAGAGTCACATTAGAAGGTTTTATATATATATATATATATATATATATATATATATATATATATCAGCGGCTGTTGTTTGTCTATATATTTTTTCACTTATCCTAAAAATAGTTATTGTGCAGGCGTGGCTGTGTGGTAAGAAGCTTGCTTTCCAACCACATAGGTTCAGTCCCACTGCATGGTACCTTGGACAAGTGTTTTCTGTTATTACCTCGGTCTGACCAAAGCCTTGTGAGTAAATTTGGTAGACGAAAACTGAAAGACTGTGGTGTAAAATATATATACATTCGCCATGATTGATCGCTAGCAACTGAACACATTTTTCCTCCTCTTGTTTCTTTCTGTGTTCCTTTCTGTGGAAGAGCGTAGGCTCGAAACGTTAAAGACTTTTCAATTCCCGAGCGTTATACTAATACATCTGTTTGTTTTCTACACCACTTGTCTTCGTCTTTTGTTTTTTTCGTGAATTCTCCCTATATATATATATAGATAGAGAGAGAGAGAGAGAGAGAAAGAGAAAGAGAGAGAGAGAGGGAGAGAAAGAGAGAGAAATAAAGACAAGGAAAGAGAGAGATACAGAGAGAAGAGAGAGAGAGAGAGAGTTATTGGTAAGGGATTGTCAATCCGGGCAAAATATTTTATAAGGTTTGATCACCAGGCTAACAATGTTGTTGAGATTAGTAAAAAAACTTCGCGTATTCTTTTGGCAGGGTCCGCGGTTATAGTTCGTCACCATTCTATATTGCAAAGCAGTGGTTGCGCTCCAGTCAAACTGGCTTTTAGACAGAGTGATATATGAGGTATAAATAGTCGTCATTGCATATTTTCCGTTTATCTTAATTATATGTGGCTTACGGCTGTTTCCAGTAGTCATTGCAGGTTCGTTACTGATAGGTTTCTCAATTGTTCTATTGATCAGTTGAGAAAAGTTGAACGACCGTTATAACCAGAAATGGCTCTGACGAATGTAGCATTATTTGTTTTTAGGTCGTTCAACTTTACTCAACTGATCAATAGACCAACTGAGAAACCTATAAGCAACGAACCTGCAATGACTACTGGAAACAGCTGTAAGCCATATTTATTTCAACAAAGAGAAAATATGTTATGTCCATTATTTATAGGAAGAGTTTACGAAAAAAAAAACAACAAAAGACGAAGACAGGTGGTGTACAAAACAAACAGATGTATTAATATAACGCTCAGGAATAGAAACTGTCTTTTACGTTTCGAGCCTACGCTCTTCTACAGAAACGAACACAGAAAAAAAAAACAAGGGGGGAAACAAGGAGAGAAAAAATGTGTCATATATACCTTGTCATATATTTATAGTGAGAGAGAAAGAAGTGGAGGTGTCAGTATGTTTACGTCCCCGTAGCCCAAGCGGTTCGCATAAGAGACCGATAGAATCAGTACCACCCGAAAAGAAAAAATCAGTGCCAACCTAAAAAGGAAAAAAAAGGTGATGCCCTAATATGACTGGTATCTAATGAGTGAAACAAGCAAAAGATAAAAAAGCAAAAGATATTCCCAAAATGTTTATTACCAAACTGATGTTGTGTCATTGTCAAGGGGTAAATATTTTCAAAGGGTTTAAACCCTCAACTGTTTTTATTGATGTTTCGTTACATCTCTATGGTATATTGTGAGGTCGCTCTTGAGCGCTACTGGTAACATGTAACCCAGTACAACTTGTCGCATGGTCAGGTTATCGGCGACTAAACTGGCGACCCCATCAATCTTGCTTCGTGAGGAGGCTGATTGTTGGACACCCTGCGGGACGAAAAGTAAGACCCGCGAAAGGGCGGAAGAACTACTGTGTAGTCAACGACTAATTCAACAAGTATTGGGTTGTCCGGAAAGTTCGTGCCGATTTTTAAAGGAAAGAAAAAGGTCAATAAATACTTGCCATTACATTTTTAATCAACCAAATATGAACCATTTTGTTGCACAATGCGTCTCCATCTTTCTTTTAACTTGAGAATACCCTCTTCCCAGAATTGAGGGGGTTTCATGGCAAAGAATTCATCAAAGTATCTTTTTACGTCATCCAAGGAATTGAAATTTTTACCATTAAATCTATTCTGCAGAGACTTGAATAAGTGGAAATCCGAAGGAGCAATATCTGGTGAATATGGAAGGTGAGGTAACACATCCCAGCAATTTTTGTCTGGTTCCCAAAGCATCAAGTACCGAAAATGAACTTTCTTATCTTCTATTTTAAAGGGTTATAGAATTAACACAGGTTATAGGAACATAAACCTTCTTCCACGAAAAGATAGCTTAAACTGTGCTCTAAATGGAGGTGTAGTCAAATCCTATTTCATGGACTCAACCATGTTCTAAAATAAGTCGAAATGTAAGCTACTATAAATCGGCACGAACTTTCCGGACAACTCAATACTTTGTCGCGGTGAAGTGCCTGTGTGCTCTATTGACCCGGAGAGCGATGCTGGAGGAAGAAAATTCTTCAGGCAGGTCTTACCGGGCTACACAGGTCG
>NC_043001.1:17083618-17113189 GCF_006345805.1 Octopus sinensis
GCCTTTCATCCTTTCGGGGGGGTCGATTAAATAAGTACCAGTTACGCACTGGAGTCGATATAATCGACTTACTCCGTTTGTCTGTCCTTGTTTGTCCTCTCTGTGTTTAGCCCCTTGTGGGTAGTGAAGAAATAGGTATTTCGTCTGTCTTTACATTCTGAAGTTCGAATTCCTCCGGGGTTGACTTTACCTTTCATCCTTTCAGGGCAATAAAATAAGTACCGTTTAATCACTGGGGTCGATTAAATCGACTTATTCACATCGCCTAAACTGCTGGCCTTGGGCCAAAATTTGAAATTATTATTATACTTTGGTTATAAGAATAAGTAAATCTCAGAATATTTTTTGATAAAAAAAGGCAATAAAACAAATATATCACAGGCGTGTCTGCCTCCCAATCACGTGGTTCTAGGTTCAGTCCCACTGCGTGGCACCTTGGGCGAGTGTCTTCTACTATAGCCTCGAGTCGACTAAAAGCCTTTTGAGTGAATTTGGTAGACGGAAACTTAAAGAAGCCCGTCGTATATATATAAATATATATATGTCTGTGTGTGCGTGTGTGTGTGCGTGCATGTTTGTGTGCGTGTGTGTGCGTGCGTGTGTGCGTGCGTGCGTGTGTGTGTTTGTGTGTGTATGTGTATGTGTGTATTTGTGTCTGTGTTTGTCCCCCCCACCATCTCTTGACAACCGATATTGGTGTGGTTACGTCCCCGTAACTTAACGATTCGGCAAAAACTGACCGATAGAATAAATCTTGGAGTCGAATTGTTCGATTCAAAATTTGGTGCTCCAGCATGGCATTAGTAAATTGACTGGAACAAGTAAAAGAATAAAAGAATTTTCTCCATTCGTTACGTCCTCGTAACTTAGCGGTTCGGCAAAAACTGACCGATAGAACAAGTACTAGGCTTACAAAGAATAAGTCCTGGGGTCGAATTGTTCGACTAAAAGTTGGTGCTCCAGCATGGCAGTAGTCAATTGACTGGAACAAGTAAAAGAACAAAGGAATTAATTTTCTCCATTCGTTATTAGAAAACGATAGATAATGATTAAAAATTTCCGTTAAGCAATGTTTATGAAGTACCGTGTACTAAGGATGCCACATTTATAATTCAGCTTAAGAAATAATGCTTAGCTCGATGTTAACATATTTAATGCAGGGAGCATTTAGAAGCTAATGTTATACAGGCATACATATATTAGTATGTGTATATATACATGTATGTGTGTGTCTGTGTGTGTGTGTATTGATGTATGTATTTGCGTATCTAAATATTTCTTTATTCATTAATGCAGGGATATTATACGTAGGAGGTGTATATGAATAAATCTTTTGGATAGCGAAAAAATAATTGCGTGGGCACCATGTTCTTCTGAAAAACAAATCAATGATCCGGTTGCGATACATATCGCTGATATGGCGCCGTTTTTATCATCCTTGACTGAGAAAATGAATATCTGGGCTCTATATTTGGAAACTCGCTACATTGTATCCCATTCTCTACCATCCATCGATCCTTTGACCTCTCGATCTCTTGACCTCACGACCATACCACCTTACGACCTCAGAAACTCTCGACCTCTCGATCTCACGACTTCTCGTTCTCGCGACCTCTCGATTTCACGACTTCTCGTTCTCGCGACCTCTCGATTTCACGACTTCTCGTTCTCGCGACCTCTCGATCTCACGACTTCTCGTTCTCGCGACCTCTCGGCCTCCCGATCCCTCGACTTCTCTCCTAACATCTCCATGATGATATTGGTAATCATTTTCTTTAACACTTTGTGCCTCTCGCCCTATATAATGACTGCAAGGGGTCATTAAGCAGAGCGAGAAATTTGGTGAAAACAATATTGTTGGGGCTGCCCCCCCCCCCAGCAAAGTATGCAATCCGACATTCTATCGCCATTTGGATCCAAGACTTCCGGTTAGATAATGCCACCACTGTGACCTGTGCTGCGAATGTTCTCTCTTACCCATACACTATCCATTTCAGTGACCCCCGGTGTCAGACACTATCTTCACTGGGGACCTCTTTCTGCAAACACACATTCTCATCATAGCAACAACTCTATCGGAAAGACCGATCTTCCTCTTCAAGAGCAGAAAATATCAGCTTAATGTTCTACCATTCTCAATCAACAACCATGATTGAATATTATTTCCATATATGGGTCGGTGCTACAGCTGTACATATAGATTTTCTATACCTCAGTCGAACACAATCACCATCGAAGTTGAATCAATAACCAGAAGAGAGATGCGGTTGTGAGTTTAAATAGGTTGAGTTGACCAGCAATTGATTTTTGATGATACAGTGGGTCAGAATAAACATTCTGCAGCGTCGAATAACCAGACTGCTATTCACTTAAAAATCTATTTTTTACTACCCACAAAGGGCTAAACACAGAGGGGACAAACGAGGACAGACAAACGGATCAAGTCGATTATATTGACCCCAGTGCGTAACTGGTACTTATTTAATCGATCCCGAAAGGATGAAAGGCAAGGTCGACCTCGGCGGAATTTGAACTCTGTACGTAAAAACAGACGAAATACCTATTTCTTTATTGCCCACAAGGGGCTAAACATAGAGGTGACAAACAAAGACAGACATAGGTATTAAGTCGATTACATCGACCCCAGTGCGTAACTGGTACTTAATTTATCGACCCCGAAAGGATGAAAGGCAAAGTCGACCTCGGATGAATTTGAACTCGGAACGTAACGGCAGACGAAATACCGCTAAGCATTTCGCCCGGCGTGCTAACGATTCTGCCAGCTCGCCGCCTTAAAAATCGGCGATGGCAAAGTACACACTCACTTAACCTCTTCTATACTCCTCACTGTGTCTCTCTTTTATCTCCACGCATGCTATCTAGCTAAATTACTGAAATGAGCACAATATTCTTAACAAAATCGGTCCGTAACATTAATATTATTTTTCCGACTTAATTTTGTCATTTTATTTTCTTGGAACAGATGTATTCCGTTTCCAGCTATTATCAATGAAACACATGATGAACTCATACGACAAACTGTGATATTTGTTTGGACGCTATCATCCTTGTTAAATTTATCATGTGAATATATATATATATATATATATATATAGATAGATAGATAGATAGATAGATAGATAGATAGATAGATAGATAGATAGATAGATAGATAGATTTCAACATGTGACCGCGTGTGTATCGTTTGCGATTTTCTTTCTCCGTCTTCCCTTCCTTGGACCTTTCCTTTTTCTATGTTTCTGACGAAGAGCTCCGCTCGAAACGTTAAATCCTCCTTCTTTCTTTCCTTCCCGAGCTTCCAATAACACTATATTTGTTCCACGTCCTCACGTTGTTATGTTTTCCCTATGTTCACGTTTGGATTAACTATATATATATATATATATAATACAAAATGGGACAAGAACGCAAAACATCTGGACAACTAGATGATACAAAAAGGGACAACAAAACAATAAAAAAAACATAAAACAAAAAAACACAAGGACGGGTCATTCAAAGCTTTCTATCCTCAGTCAGGAACCGGATCATCCTCGCAATTTCGGGTGATTGTCCCATTTTGTATCACCTAGTTGTCTGGATGTTTTGCGTTCTTATCCCATTTTGTATTATATATATATATATAACAGCGTACGTACACTTTGTTTTCTTATATAGATATATATGCAGTTTAATGCTGAAAATTCCAGGCCCTGCGCTACCAGCATCCAAAACTGAATATTATACTTACAGGGTACACCGGTCCACAGGGAATATGAGACGCCATGATAGATCGTTAGCCACTATACACATTTTTTTCTCTCCTTGTTTTTTTCTGTGTCCCTTTCTGTAGAAGAGCGTAGGCTCGAAACGTAAAAGACTTTTTCTATTCCTGAGCGTTATACTAATACATCTGTTTGTTTTGTAAACCACTTGTTTTCGTCTTTTGTTTTATTCGTAAACTCTCCCTATATATATATATTAATTAAAAATTACATTTCCAGTGGTCTAACGTGCAAAAAAAAAAAATTAGTCAAGAAGACTATATATTAGTCATACAATATAGTGTATATTTAAACACATAAAGAATCCACTTAGAGGAATTCAAAACACTAAAAAGAACAGCTAGGTTCTATAACCACAAAAATTAGGGATAAAATTCGAAAGGAATGAATTGAAAATTGAAAAACAGTTTAGTTTTTCATTTTTCAATTCGTTCCTGTCGAATTTTATCCCTACTTTTTGTGGTTATAGAAACTAGCTGTTCTTTCTAACGTGTCGAATTCCTATAAGTGGATTCTTTATGTCTTTAAATATACACTATATCATATATATATATATATATATATATATATAGTCCAACTGAATTTTAAAAATAACATTTTAAAGCAGATTCCTTAATATAAACATATCTTTTTCCGCATGTCAATGCCTTCAGTAACATGTCAATCGAATTTTAACACCATACGTCTCACACCTTCTCTTCTGCGAGTGTATATAATCAGGGTGTAGATGAATTTTTTCCTGTTCCCTATTTTTAAGGCTGATATGAATTCTGCTTCTTTGTCTATGAGCGCAGTTTCCAGGAAGGAAAACTGTCAAGGGACCGGTATAATACAAGCTGTTGTATATCTATGCAGTATCATTTTCTTTAAAAGAGATGATTTAATCCCTGTGCAATATTCAGTTACATCGGTCTAAACCTAGCTTAAGGCGCGTTATATTGGATTTCAGCTTAATAATTCATTATTGAAACGCATGTATGTATGTATGTATGTATGTATGTATGTATGTGTATCCAAGTTTATGTAATATATGTATATATATATATATATATATATGAAATACAAAATGGGACAAGAACGCAAAACATCCAAATAGACGATACAAAAAACATGGACTGGCCATTCGAAGCCTTTAAACTTCAGTCAAGAACCGGATTATCCTCGCAATTTCGGTTGATTAATCTTGAGATTGCTCCAATCTGGCCTGCCCCAAGGAAAAACTAAGCTAAGAGCATTAGATTCCTCGGAAAAAGGATCGAATGTATACCGTAAATCTCGAGTAGAGTCCGCCATTGAGTATAATACGCAGGGGATTTTTAGGGGGCTGTATCTCTGAAAAACCTAAACCATTTGTATAATACGCACCCCTTCTCTAACTTGAGTCAAAGAGGTCTATATAACGTCCTTGGTTTGTAAAAATGTATGCAGTAACGTCCTTTATTATTATTGTATATATAACATAGTGCAAACGTGTAGCTTTTTTGTGCATTTTGTTTGCAGAAAATAAAGAGATAACAGTAATAACGTTTAATAAATGTTGCTTACTGCAAGTTATGGATGATTCTTTTATGACTTCATTGCTTTCAGGCTTAGCTTAAGGTATTTTCGCGCCCGACATCACAAAATGCATCTGAATAAACATTGCCGGACAGCAAATAGAGACTAGGACATTGCTTGCACCTTGGGCAACTGTCTTCGGCTATAGCCTCGGGCCGACCAAAGCCTTATGAGTAGATTTGGTAGACGGAAACTGAAAGAAGCCCGTCGTATATATGTATATGTATGTATATGTGTTTGTGTTTGTGTGTCTGTGTTTGTTCCCCCCCCAACATCGTTTGACAACCAATGTTGGTGTGTTTATGTCCCCGTAACTTAGCGGTTCGGCAAAAGAGACCAATAGAATAAGTACTAGGCTTACAAAGAATAAGTCCTGTGGTCGATTTGCTCGACTAAAGGCGGTGCTCCAGCATGACCAAAGTCAAATGACTGAAACAAGTAAGAGTAAACAAGATGACTAATATTCACTGTGTTTCTCAGTGTGCTATGTTAGGCTTCCAAATTATTAGTAGTACGAGCAATCCCCGTCATACAGCGATCCCAAACATTCCATATAGGTAATGGAAATGGAGGTTCAAGATGTCGCCTCCTCTGTCCTCTTCTTCTTAGTGGTCCTATATAATTTTTTTCACAATAGGATACAATTAACTGTGAAATATCATCATCAAGTTGTTCATATCCATCTATAACATCATCAACCAGCAGGAAGTCAAGGTCAACAAAACTCCGCATTTTTAGACTAAAACTGTAATCTTCGGGATATCTGTATTTTAGCCCTTCTTGCAAAACATACTTGTACACATTTTGTCCTAAATGAAACAAGCAGCATGCCAAAGTCGACCCAGGAAACGATTCCAGAAATCCGTTATGGGCTGCTTTTTCGAAATCCATAATTATGTTATCAGGTCCCTCATATGCAGTAATTCATTTATAATGGCAAAAAGTCTACTATAGGCGTTGGAGTGGCTGTGTGGTAAGTAGCTTGCTTACCGACCACATGGTTCCGGGTTCAGTCCCACTGCGTGGCACCTTGGGCAAGTGTTTTCTACTATAGCCTCGGACCGAGGATTTGGTAGATGGTAGATGGTAGATGTGTGTGTGTGTGTGTGTGTGTGTGTGTGTGTGGTGTGTGTAATGTCTTGCAAACAACTTGCACATGCAAGTGCTACCAGTTAAAGTTCCGTATACCGGAAGCTAGCAAGTGTATGGGGTCATCAGGAGAGAATGCGCGCCGTTTCGGGGCCTACCTCTCGACGGCATCAATGCGCACCGGACCCCTCACTGATTTGAGGCCCCTCGCTTGCTAGATCAGCTGGTTATGAAGAACTCAATATACTTCTAGCCATCGCTCATCGTCTCTTTTTAACCAAATCCAGTGGCTAGCCTTCTCCACTGTAGTTTGCGTGTCTGTTTGTCCCCCCAACATCGTTTGACAACCGATGCTAGTGTGTTTACGTCACCGTAACTCAGCGGCTCGGCAAAAGTGACCGATATAATAAGTACTAGGCTTCCAAAGAATAAGTCCTGGGGTCGATTTGCTCGACTAAAGGTGGTGCTCCAGCATGGCCACGGTCAAATGGCTGAAACAAGTAAAAGAGTAAAAGAGTATATGCGTCTTGACTTTTGTCAGAGATCAATGCGAACAATAGTGGAGCGTGAAAATTAGCAATTTGAGTGTGAAGTATATATAACTGAAAAAATATACTAGAGCAGCACTGAAATGTTCCGTCTGCTGCCCAGGTCTTGGACTGTTTTAACTGTCAAAGTGCATTGTCACTTGTAGTATTAGTATTTGTTTCCTATGAACCCGGAAAATTTAAAACAGAGGATTACCTACTTGCAAACAAATGTGGTAACATTTAACATTATTGACCGATGTTACCGTGGTCTTTTCCGTAGGCTTTATTTCCCACGGATAAACCTTATCTGCTTCCCCCTTTACACTTTATATCATGACATTGTGATACACGATCCCTATTGATCGTTTCCGCCCCCTTTTTTTTCTTCTTTCCCTTTTATGATCCCTTTTGATCGAAAACCTACCCCACCTTTTTTTTTTTCTCTCCCCAAAAAAGAAGAGCTCTATTTTGTAATCTGACCCGTCTGTGTGCAGCCCTGTGTGGCTAGTACAGAAACATATTAGTATTTGTTTTGAAACTTCCATCCTGTTGTCACAGTGTAAAAACGTTTCCTCATTGTCAAGGTAGGAGTATTCACTTGGAATGGAAAACCCAACATTTGTAAGTGGGATAGCAGGAGAGTTGGAATCAGCTTGCTTCCAACATCTAATATTCCTATTAAGCTGTGCAAACGGAGACATTTTCGACAATGTACCGACGTTTACATTTCTGAACTTCACTAGCGATAATTGAGCGACGGGCATCACGAGATGAAATAGATTTTACTTTAATATTTGAAACTATTATCCTTGCATTACCTCAGCAGCAGTTGAAGCGTGATTATGGACCACCATCTTCTAAAGCTCTTTACAATTTTCATCTGTATGAAGTCTCACCTTGCACACTCGATTTTCGCACCTCCAGTATATCCTCAATCCATCTGCATTCTGCTTATTTTTTATGTATATAAAAGTTTCTTGATTGACTATTTTGATGTTTCTTTTCTCTGAAGTTATGGACTTTATAACTATAAATAAAATTTTCTTGATCGACTATTTGATGTTTCCTTTCTCTGAAGTTATGAACTTTCAGGTAGTCATGTTATGGACAGGCGTATTGAATAAATTTAATTCGATTTGCTTGAAATTCTTTGCGCGTAAACTGTTCAGCGCAGATACTTGAGAGAGAGAGAGAGAGAGAGAGAGAGAGAGAGAGGTGGGATGCGGGTAAAGGAAGAAAACATCTAAAACTGTCCAACGACAATTTAAATTCTAAAGGGATTGTTTTAAACTTCCCGTCGAAAATCACATTTAAAAGTGTTTCGGTTCGAATTGGTCAGCGAAGAATTGACCTGGGGATGAACTGATCAACGACGAATTGACAGGGGACAGCTTAAAAGACGACGAAATAACCAGAGACGAATTGTCCTAGCACCATATATATATATATAATTAAAAATGAGGGTGTCTGAGAGACAACAACATGCCGAAATAGCAGTCGAAATTCTGACTATAAAAACCACGTTAAGTGTTCATATCGTACCATGAAATAAGACAGAGGGACAAAATATACAAGCAAAAGTTATTGAATAATTCAAGATCCAGGATTTCTGGTTTTGCTTTAAATATGCTTTACCGTCATCAATTGAATATATCAAGGGTACATAAATACAGATATATATATGCAGAGCAAACGATATACTTACATATACGAACGCCCATACATACATACATACATATGTACGTATGCACACGGCCAGTTATATATATACATATATATATATATATATGATTGATTGATTGATTGATTCTAGTTTCAGCTCATGAGCTGTGGCCATGCTGGGGCACCGCCATTTGGTGTTGCTACATGGTTTTACTTCACGAAAGCTTTTTAGCAACTGCCATTTGGTGCATGAGAGAGTTCGATGCAGCTGCCCTCATCTGCACCTCCTGCCGTGAAGTTGGTTCATCTGGGACACCCGACAGGAAGAGATCCAGTTTCATTTTAAAGACATCTGCATCCACCCCATGCAGGTCTCTCAGGTTCTTCGGGAGAGGAATGACCACTAAAGTGGACACTCTATATGCTAAACATATGTTTAGCATATAGAGTGTCCACTTTAGTTGTCATTCCTCTTAATTTTGTATATAACACAATTTTTAATCTTCAGATTGTTTAAATATGCTAAGCCACTGGTTTTAATTGACTAACATTAATTTCTAACCCTAATTATTTAATTTATATATATATATATATATATATATATTATATATATATATATATATATATATATATATATATATATATATTGATATATATATATATATATATATATATATTATATATATATATATATATATATATATATATATCTTTATTTAAAGCAGCAGAAAATTCAACAAACCTGTTACTCTGAGTTACATATAAGAAGCCTGTCGTATATTATATATATTATATATATTATATATATATTTGTGTTTGTGCCCCCAACATCGCTTGACAACCGATGCTGTTATGTTTACGTCCTCGTTACTTAGCGGTTCGGCAAAAGAGACCGATATAATAAGTACTAGGCTTACAAAGAATAAATCCTGGGGTCGATTTGCTCGACTAAAAAAGGCGGTGCTCCAGCATGGCCGCAGTCAAATGACTGAAACAAGTAAAAGAGTAAAAAGAGAGTATATATATGTATATATATCAAGGGTATGAAAGGTATTGATGTCAGGAAGACCCAAAGGGTATCGGGTAAACGCAAAGTAAGTGCTATGGATAGACCATGGTCAAGCCCCAGGATCGATAATGATACGAGTGAGGAGTCCAACGTGGGTCATGCCTCAGTATGCATACATATAAATTGACATATAAATATTCCAAACCTAGTACTTATTCTATCGGTCACTTTTGCCGAAACGCTAAGTTACACGAACACCAACATCGGTTGTTAAGCACAGACGCACAAACAAAGATACACAAATACACACACACACAAGCACACACACATACAGGTACATAAGGATTTTGAGGACATACTGTCTTTGGGGACATTGCTGCATTTTTTACTAACCCTGTATAATCTTTGTTTCAGAAAATAATAATGGCAGACGCACAGATTACTCAAGAAATGTCTTGTCATGCTGTTATTGTGGTTATAAAGGCTAAGTATAGCGATTTAGAAATATCCCGATTTTTAAAAGCTGCCAGATCTTTCGTCTACAAAGTTTGTAAGGAGTTAGAATCAGATAATGGAAATGTATCACTAGTATCAAAGCACAAAAAGCATTCTAAACTCTCCGAAATCATCAGAACATCCGAATTTATCCAGTAAGTTCAACAGACCATTGATTACAATCCCAGAAAGTCCATGAGGTCAATTTCAAAAGATCTCCATGTGTCAGAAGGAACAGTCAGAAATACTATCCACGAAGACATCAGATATAAGCCTTATATGATGAGGAAAGGTCAATTTCTCACTACATCAGATCTAAAAGGCTCTTAAACAAACTCCAGAGGAAGATTTGGTTTAGTTTTTCTCAAACGAGAAAAACTTCGACCAAGACCAAAATGTTAACAGAAGAAATGACAGATAGTTAAGAAGGGTTGTCAGCAATGAAGAACATGTGATGCCTCCTTAATTCTTTCCACAAGGCTTTAGAATTAACTCGGCCGCCTACATTGAGGTCTTGGAAATAATTGTTAAGCCCTGGATAGACAGTGTATGCAATGGAAGGCCATACGTGTTTCAGTAAGACTCTGTACTATCACACATGGCTCTAGTAATACAGGAATGGATGACTGAAAGTGTTTATGATCACCACAAACCATTGGACTATTAAATGTGGAGCGTTGTTGAGAGGGAGGTCGATGAATACGCCCATAACAACAAAGATTCTTTGAAAGGTGCCATATTCAGAGTAATGTCCAAAATGAACCAGGACCACTTGATTCGAGCATGTAGATGATCTAGATCTCATACAAGTAGTTTTTGAAGCTGAAGGTGGCGTCATTGAATAATACTGTAGGAAAAGAGGTTTATTTTTATCCTCATAGCATTTTTTTGATAAATAAAGCTATTATCTGTTATCATATCTGTCTTTTTTATAAACATAAAAATGTCCTCAAACATCTTACACACCCTGTAGTATATATATATATATATATATATATATATATATATATATGTATGTAGTATGTATGTATGTATGTATGTATGTGTATATATATATATATATATATATATATATATAAAGTAGGTACTGCAAATTTAGGGTGAATACTTGATAAGCGTAAGCACCTGTATATGCCAGATAATGGCAGAGGTGAGAGGGAATATATCAAATAAAATCAAAAACAGAGCACAAACGCTATCTCGGTACACGTGTTTCAAGCTTTATAAATGACCCTTTTCTTACATCAGTGTATAATTGATATAAAATATGGTACACTGATGTAAGAAAAGGGTCATTTATAAAGCTTGAAACACGTGTACCGCGACAGCCTTTGTGTTCTGTTTTTGATTTTATTTGAGTAATATATATAATATATATTATATATATATATATATATATATATGTATGTATGTATGTATGTATGTATGTATAATATATATATATATATTATATATATATATACGGCGGGCTTCTTTCAGTTTCCGTTCACCAAATCCCTTCAAATCTTCGGCCCGAGGGTATAGTAGAAGACACTTGGCCAAGGTGTCACGCAGTGGGACTGAACCCGGAACCTTGTGCTTGGGAAGCAAGCTTTTTACCACACAACAGCCTCTCCTGCGCCATATATCTTTATATATCACGTGATCACTTGACCGAACAGACCAAGCGAGCAGGCCAACAGAAGAAAGAGTGGGAGAAAGAGTGGTGAAAGAATACAGCAGGGATCACCACCCCCTGCCGGAGCCTCGTGGAGCTTTTTAGGTGTTTTCGCTCAATAAACACACAACGCCCGGTCTGGGAATCGAAACCGCGAGTCCGCTGCCCTAACCACTGGGCCATTGCGCCTCCATATCTTATTTATATATATATATATATATATATATATATAATATATTATATATATGTGGTTGTGTGTGTGTGGTGTGTGTGTGTGTGTGGTGTGTGTGCGTGTGTGTGTGTATGTATGTGCGTGTGTGTGTACACACTCATATGTATACATATATACATTCATGCATACGTACATACATACTTACATACATATATGAGTATTTTATACTCGTTTCAGTCATTGAACAGCAGCCATACCAGGAAACTACCTTTAAGGGTTGTACGTGACACTTGCTCAAGATGCCGTGCATTGAGACTGAATTTCACGAACAAGGGTATTACAGACGTGACCATCCTGACATGACTGACGGGACGTGCATGAACCTGGCAGCACCGAAACTGAATACGGTCCCACCATCGATTATAAAGCCTACCTGTCCTTACAATTTATAAGCCTCTACATTCTTTTAGAGCAAGGATATAGACAGACTCCTACACACACACACACACACATGCACGCAGCACACATTCATAAAGACATATTCAAACAATCCCACGCATACACAATTAAAATATGGCGTGAAAGTTATATTTCAGAGGTACTTTTTTATGCCTATTAAATGAACTGACAAAGCCATAGAATATGAATTTGTGTCACCCGTTTACGTCATTTTCCGTAATGAATTCCGCTTACTCTGATGTACTTTAAACATTCAATAAAGTTCCTTCACATTTGTCTATATCAGCAGTCTACTTCTTATCATGACAAGCAGTAAGAGTTCAGTGCACATGGAACCTCCCTCTAATCATTAATCTTCCGCATACAGGCGCCGTTCACAGGCAACCTAGACATCTCGCGCTAGATTTGCACTACTTCTATTGACAGAGACCTTGAAAAAATACACCATTCATTGTATTCTGAACGACCTATTCTCCGTCGACAACCCCGTGTTACAGTCATTGTGGAAGCACTCCGTCGGTTACGACGACAAGGGTTCCGGTTGATCCGAATCAACGGAACAGCCTGCTCGTGAAATTAACGTGTAAGTGGCTGAGCACTCCACAGACACGTGTACCCTTAACGTAGTTCTCGGGGATATTCAGCGTGACACAGAGAGTGACAAGGCCGGCCCTTTGAAATACAGGTACAACAGAAAGAGGAAGTAAGAGTGAGAGAAAGTTGTGGTGAAAGAGTACAGCAGGGATCACCACCGTCCCCTGCCGGAGCCTCGTGGAGCTTTAGGTGTTTTCGCTCAATAAACACTCACAACGCCCGGTCTGGGAATCGAAACCGCGATCCTATGACCGCGATCCTATGACCGCGAGACCGCTGCCCTAACCACTGGGCCATTGCGCCTCCACTGTTACAGTCATTACACGTATAAAGAAAACAGTTTCGTACTACACCCACTCTTATTACGAATTAAACCTGTCGATTCTGCTACAGTCACATAGTCTTTAATAATCTCTTGTGGTAGCCTGACGTAACATCGTCAAAACAGCAATACAACTGGAACCCTCGTCGTCGTAACCGACGGAGTGCTTCCATCCACCATTATTAAATAAATGCACCCTTTTAAAGCCTAGCCAGGCTCATGGGCCCGGTTTCCCGGTTTCTATGGCGTAAGTGTTCCCCAGCTGGACGGGACGCAATCCATCGCAGCGTTACTCATTTTTGCCAGTTGAGTGCACTGGAGCAATGTGAAATGAAGTGTTTTGCTCAAGAACAACGCGTCTCCCGGTCAAGGAATTGAAACCACAATCTTACGATCATCATGCTGGCACCCTAACCACTAAGCCACGCGCCTCCACATACATTGGGTATTATGCGAGAAACATTTGGTTGTAGTTTCTAGTAGTCAAGTAACATTACTGAAATTTCCTCGCTAATTCGCTTCTGCACGTGTTTACACACAGCGTCAAAATCTGTGATTTGTTTAATATGTTCCGAATCAAGTTCCGTTTTAGCTTCTACTGCCAGTTCTTTTTCTAGATGTCACCATCTGTTTTCGTCGTGTTTTTGAATATCTAAACAGGTGCTGATGAGGGCATTGATCTCATCATCCATTTACGTTCGGTAAAGAATGAAGATGGGTAGCTAGTCACATACGGGAGTCAGAGAAGAATTTGAGCGGTTTTTACATCGGTTTTTATTTAGACCAGAAACGTAAATACATACATATACGCAAACAAGCATGCATAAATATATACACATGCACTTCATATTCACACACACACATACACACACGCACACATATATATTATCTTTTACTTGTTTCAGTCATTTGACCGGGGCCATACTGGGGCACCACCTTGAAGGGTTTTTAGCTGAACAAATCGACCCCAGGGCTTATTTTTTTAAAGCTTGATACAAATTCTATCGACAACTTTTGCCGAACTGCAAAGTTTTTGGGGACGTAAACACACCAATACAGGTTGTCAAGCAGTGATGGGGTACAAACACATGTAAACACACACACACACACACAACACACACACACACACACACACACACACACACGCGCGCACACACACACATACACATATATATATACGACGAGCTTCTTTCAGTTTCCGTCTACCAAATCCACCCGCAAAGCTTTGGTCGACCCGAGGCTATAGTAAAAGACTATTGTCCAAGATATCATGCAGTGGGACTGAACCCGGAAACATGGGGCTGGCAAGCAATCTTCTTACCACACAATCACATATTATATATGTATGTTATCCATCCTTATGTTTTGAGTTCAAATTCCGGCAATGGTCGACTTTGCTTTTTATCCTTTTGGAGTTGAGGAAACGGTACCATTTGAGTACTGGGGTCGATATAATCGACTTAGCATTTCTAAATTCCAGGCCTTGTGCTTCAAGCAGAAAAACTTATATAAGTATGTGAGTGTGCGTCTCCATGCAAAATCAATGACAGGGTCGGCGAAAGCAGGATCTAAACAGTACTAAATATATATCTTAAAGACGGCGAATTGAAAAATTTTGCATCTGATTTGCAAAATTCTTTATGGGAATTCGTGTGTTGAAGCAAATTTTGTTGTCTCTGGGGAGTTATACTGTCTCAATGCCTTACATCGAATGTGTTAGATAAACCTTTCTACTATAGGCACAAGACCTGAAGTTGTGGAATTTGAATTCAGAACGTAAAGACAGACGAAATACCTAGTTCTTTACTGCCCACAGGCGGCTAAACACAGAGAGGACAAACAAGGACAGACAAACGGATTAAGTCGATTATATCGACCCCAGTGCGTAACTGGTACTTATTCAATCAACCCCGAAAGGATGAAAGACAAAGTCAACCTCGGCGGAATTTGAACTCAGAACGTAGCGGCAGACGAAATACCGCTAAGCATTTCGCCCGGCGCGCTAACGTTTCTGCCAGCTCGCCACCTTACAACATTCAACTATTGGGTTGAGAAAGGGCTTGGACAGAAAGAACTGAAAGTTGCACGTGGGAATAAAACTCACATTTGTTGTAAACATATCAGTCCTGCAACCATTGGACCAAAGAATAGCGTCGAATTCCTCGGTCCATTTTAGAAATCTGGTACTTACCAGCAAGAGTTGTATGTCGCTGGTGTCATAATTTAAAAGTTTCTAAAATTGACAGAGAAACGAGAAGGATTGCTTTGATGCAGTGGTAGAATGTCCACAGAATCTGTGCGCTCGAATCTCATAGGCAGACTTTTTCTATCCAAATGAATTTTTCACCCAATATATACTCACTATTACTTCTAGCGTTATCTGTTTCCAGTTTCGCTGTCTTAAAAAGAATTATTTCACGTTCTCTCAAAGCTTCTAATTTCTTATGATAACAATTGAAATGTTTATATATAAAAGTGAAGTTGTGTGCGTGTCTGTCTCCTACGATTTAGATTCCTAACTAATCCCACATTTTACGGTGCAGTTTAACCAAAAGCGGTTATCTTATAGTCGTGATTCATATCGAGCCCTTCTGGGTATTAGCGCGCGTCTACGATGAGTCTACGATTAAAAAAAAAAATACCATCATTTTTTCCCATTTTAATGCATTGTTTCGCTATTATATAAGGGAAGTAACTCTCTAAAAATGTCTACGATGAGTCAACGATTTTATACACACACACACACACACACACACCACACATATATAATATATATATACATATATATATATATATATATATGTATATACAATTGAAAAATAGGTAAAATCTTTATAAGAAATTATCAAGTAGTTAGCGTGAAAAACCTCATAAGGGAAAGGGTTGCAGTCCCTCGCGTTCGGTACAACGTGTTTATTTATTATGGTAGTTTTGACTTTAAGGGACCCGCCTAGTTTGAGGCATTTATGTATAGTAATGCCCTCAATATAATATATATATATATATATATATATATATATATATATATATATATATATATATATACATACATACATACATACATACATACACATATATGATGGGATCCTTTCAGTTTCTGTTTCATTAATCCTCTCACGAGGCTGTGATTGGCCCTAGGCTATAGTAGAAGACATTGCCGAAGGTGCCACGCAGTGGCACAGAACCTGAAACCGTGTGATTGAGAAATAAGCTTCTTACTACACAGCCACACCTGTAGGCATATAGCTAGAATGAGCTAATGTGCGGTTCGAACACTTGATCATTATAAACAAATCACTTGTGCATGTCGTTCGGCAAAAGCTGAGCGCACATAAGTCGTCTGCGACGGTAGAGTCCATCATATATACACGTTCGCACACACATGTATGTACGCAAATGTATAATCCAGTCTAGTGTATACATGTGTATAGTGCAGCAGTGTGTTGGTTTTTGTAATCATAAGATTCTGGCTTAAATTCTATTGTTTCATATCTTGGGTGTCTGTTAACATGCCTCCAGATTAACTGAAACCTTACCAAAAGTACCGGGAACACGGAAAATGTTTGAAACTCCTCAGAAACCTACCGATTTCCCCTGAAAATTACACCAATGGGATTCCTTGTCTATGTAATTCTCTACCAGTTACCCTGTAATCCATTGAGTGGCAATTAGATATTTCAGTTAATAAAAAGGACTTCTATCTTTTGTTTAATCAACTGTCTTTTCAACGATATATATTTTCTTAAGTATGTCACAGAGATATATATTTTAATCTTGATCTACTTTAGTTGCATAATTCGAATATTAGTCAGCCTTATCGGCGTCACTGCAATCTAGTGTATAGCCTATACGCAGTGTTTATATACTTCCGGCTGATTGATACGACCTCGTTTCAGAATGGACACGCAAGTGGAAAAATGGCGAAACACGCATCTGTTGCTCTCGCGGTCACTTCTATAATGATTTCGTTTCGCCTACCTCTGAATGGAGTCTATTGTATTTTTTAACACAATAATCTATAAAGTATCTTTTTTCCAGCACGAAAATTATAACTTGTGGTTTTCCTAACGAAACGCATACGGTATATCATTATATATATATATATATATATACAGTTAATCCAAACATGAACAAGGAAGAAAAAACAACAACGAGAGTACGTGGAATAAGTACAGTGTTATTGGACGCTCAGGAAAGGAAAGAAAAGAAAGAGGATTCCACGTTTCGAGCGGAGCTCTTCATCAGAAATATAGAAAAAATCCAAAGAAGGGAAGACGGAGAAAGAAAATCGCCAACAATTCATACGGGTCAATATTGAAATGTGTGTGTATATATATATATATATATATATATATATATATATATGTTCACAGTTTCTTCTCTAACCCCTCCTCCCAACCCGGCTCGTTCCCCTGCTCCCGCCCACGCTGTCGCACTTGCTACTACCTCTCCAACACCACCATCCTCACAGACACCCATCATCGTCCCTATCTGACTCCTTTACCTGCACTTCTAGCAGGTTCGAAATTTCCGCAAGACACCTGATGGAGGCTGGAGGATATATCAGCCGAAACGTTGTGTTAACAACAAACACGATGAGGACAAATATCCGTCAAATGTAAATAATGTAAATAACGATATGCCTAATTATGGTTTCTTTGAATTTTTACTCAGAAAAATATTCCCTAGTGAGCTTATAGCCACCAGAAATAGTAACAACATAAGAAATATTAATTATTTAGATGTCAATCTAGTAATTAAGGATAATGAAATATGTGCTGATGTTTATAAAACAGAAGATTTTGGTTTCAATGCCATGGTTCAGTAGTAAAATTCCTTCTTTTATTGCTTATGGTGTTTTTACGAGGCAAATTGTTAGATATAGTACTACTAGAAGTATAACCCGGCGTTGCTCGGGTTTGTTTTTTAGTTGCGCTTAAAACAGCAGACTTTGATGTCGCGTTAACAAAGTTTTGACATAGTTTCAATCGTTTTGAAAAGTAAAAATTTTGCATTATGTAGCTTGTTATTCTCTTTAAGTGAACATCTTCCTAGTTGAAATACACCGAAAAATGGCGACACAGCAGTCACAAAATCGTAAAAAATAGGGATTTTCATAGAAAAAAAGCACCTTTTTGATGTAAATAATTTTTGGCCTTAACATGGTCCGATTTTAATTTTTTCTTCTACGGAATGAAGGGCGAGCCTTCTTCTATCATACTCTGAATTTTGGTCAACTTATGCCACAGGGTCTCGGAGGAGACCAAACCTGCCACACACACACACACACACAGATAACTTCAGCTTTATAGGTATAGATTATTAATAATGCTAATAAATTTTTGGAAAGCTTAAATAAACTGTTAAGACATTCAGTAAAACAAAGGTATAAATATGGTAAATTGGTTAAAACTTTTAATTACTGTTTAGATGGGAAACTTGGAATTTTAAAGAGATACGGGGTAATATCTAGTCTTCAGCTTAGCAAATATTTGTAAGGATTTGGAAGGTTTACGATTCAAGTCATTTGTTTACTACGTCACCAATAATGAGACAATTGAGGAAGCAGTAATTACGCACTACGTCATCAATATTTAGTTGGCCCTTTAAATTCTTGGTGAAGGAAACGCATGGCTGATTAAACATGTAAGTGTTAATACTTGTAGTTTTATTATCGTTTAAACAGTTTTAATTAGCTTTAGGATCTTTTCCTTTTGAACGGCAGACAATTTCTAGTTAACTAAACACTTTAAAACTTCGTATACTGCTAGAATGTGTCAAAATAAAACATTTTTTTTTCTCTTGGCTTTCTTGAGAAAATTGTAATTTGTTTACTCTTTTACTCTTTTACTTGTTTCAGTCATTTGACTGTGGCTATGCTGGAGCACCGCCTTTAATCGAACAAATCGACCCCGGGACTTATTCTTTGTAAGCCCAGTACTTATTCTATCAGTCTCTTTTGCGAACCCCTAAGTGACGGGGACGTAAACACACCAGCATCGGTTGCCAAGCAATGCTAGGGGGACAAACACAGACACACAAACATATACACACACATACATATATATATATACATATATACGACAGGCTTCTTTCAGTTTCCGTCTACCAGATCCACTCACAAGGCATTGGTCGGCCCGGGGCTTTAGCAGAAGACACTTGCCCAAGATGCCGCGCAGTGGGACTGAACTCGGAACCATGTGGTTGGTTAGCAAGCTACTTACCACACAGCCACTCCTGCGCTTGTTTATTTAACGTAGTTTAATTTTTCAAATTTTAACCAATCCTATGCTCTCTTTTGAGCTAAAATCATTTGCAACGTCTAAAACTGAGACAGCATCCTGTAACTAACCCTAAATTCTGTAATTTTATACACTCGCTTTCCGTAACACATGTATAAAATTATAGAATTATTTTGTTAATTGTTTAAATTATTTTCCATTGCTTTATTTTTTTTTTACACGCGTAACAGTTAAATTAATTTAACAATTAAGAAAAAAAAATTAGGGTTAGGGTTAGGGGGAGGTTTAGGGTTAGTGACAGGATGTTGTCTCAGTTTTAGACGCAGCAAATGATTTTAGTTCAATGGAGGTAATCGATTGGTTAAAATTGCCGAAATGCTCGGATTTCCAGACGAAGTATCTTACAAATTATAGAATTTTCTCAATAAAACCAAGAGAAAATGATGTTTTATAAATACATTCTACCAGTATACGAAGTTTAAAACTTTTTAGTTACCTAGAAATTATGTTATAAACTGCCGTTCAAAAGGAAAAGATCCTAGCTTTAAACATAGCAAGGTTTATAATAATAGTTAATTACAAGTACGTTTATTAGTTCCTATTTAATGAAATTTAAAGTTTATATTAGTTACTGGTAATTTAACATTATAGCTTGTAGTGGTGATATATAAATGAGTATGTAGTGTTCTATTATTAACTCTTTAATTATAAAATAATGTATTTTACTCATAAAAATATTAGTTAAATTAATTTCAATCGCGCTTGTTTTGTCTTAGAGAAATTTATATAAAGCTTTAACTTTCATTATATCTATGGAAGACTGGTGGGATTATTATTTGTATGGTCTTAAGGATTGGTTGCAATTTACCATTTACTTTAGTCATTACAGTTTACTATTAATACCGATACAATGTACATTGGTTTAAATGTTTCTTTGTTTAATTCCACCTATATTTTGATTGATTGAAATAATTTGGTTATTAAGCTTTTATGTTTATATTATTCTGCGGAAGACGGTAGGGATTATAAATTTTCTTTGACTTAATAGATTTGTCGCTTTTTAGTTACGTATTTAGGGGTCGTTGTAGTTTACTTATTGAATTTATTTATCGATACGGTCGTTCACAGGGTAAATGTGTTTGGAAGTTGTGGTTTCTTTGGTTTGTGTATTCCCAAACAACACTTATTTTAGTGCTGTTGACACCGCCGGATTAAATGGTACTGCCCTGGTGTCGAAACCATAATGATATCCGTTGGGCAGCTGATGATGGCGGATTGTTGGTATGGGTGTGGAATAGTATTATAACACATCTTTTTGATACATAAATATATATATCGCCATGATAGATCGTTAGCCACTACACACATTTTTTCTCTCCTTTTTTCTCTCCTTGTTTCTTCTGTGTCCCTTTCTGTAGAAGAGCATAGGCTCGAAACGTAAAAGACTTTTTCTATTCCTGAGCGTTATACTAATACATCTGGTTGTTTTGTACACCACCTGTCTTCGTATTTAGATTTTTTCGTAAACTCTACCTATATATATATATATATTATATATATATATATATTATATATATATATATATATATATACATATATATATATATAATATATATATATATATATATATACACGTAGCTTCCCATGATTCAAGTTATAGATCCAACATAACGATGGCTCCAGAAATGGCGTTTATATAAAAGAACGCAAATGGAATGTAAAAAGTTTTAAACTCCGCTTGTGTCCCCCCTCTCTCTCTCTCTCTCTCTCATATATATATATATATGTAGAAGTGGCTGTGTGGTAAGTAGCTTGTTTACCAACCACATGGTTCTGGGTTCAGTCCCACTGCGTGGCACCTTGGTCAAGTGTCTTCTACTATAGCCTCGGATCGACCAAAGCCTTGTGATTGGATTTGGTAGACGGAAACTGAAAGACGCCTGCTGTATATATGGATATGTATATGTGTGTGTGTATATGTTTGTGTGTCTGTGTTTGTCCCCTCAACATCACTTGACAACCGATGCTGTTGTGTTTACGTCACCGGAAGTTAGCGGTTCGGCAAAAGAGACCGATAGAATAAGTACTAGGCTTACAAAGAACAAGCCCTGGGGTCGATTTGCTCGACTAAAGGCGGTGCTCCAGCATGGCCACAGTCAAATGACTGAAACAAGTAAAAGAGTATACATACATATATACATACATACATACATACATGCATATATATATATATATATATATATATATATATATATATATATATATATATATATATGGGGCTGGCCATATTGGAGCAATCTCAAGATTAATCAGCCGAAATTGCGAGGATGATCCGGTTCTTGACTGAAGATTAAAGGCTTCGTATGACCCGTCCGTGTTTTTTGTATCGCGTATCTGGATGTTTTGTTGTGTCCTTTTTGTATCACCTATTTGTCCGATATTTTGCGTTCTTGTCCCATTTTGTGTATTATATATATATATATATAATATATATATATATATATATATATATATATATATATATATATATATATATATATATATATATATACATAATATATATACATATATATATATATATATATATATATATATATATATATATATATATATATATATATATATGGATCTGTGTATGTCTTTTAGCGCTTCGTGCCGGCGTGGGTGTCTGCATGCTTGTGCACGTATGTGTAGCTGATAAACCTTTGGTTTCTAGAAAGCTTCAAGTATTAAAACCGGTCAAAAATAAAAATAAAATAGAATGAAAAACAAAAAAAAAGATGTATGAGTTCGTGGTATTAGATATCCTGTTGTTACAGACGTTTAAATTTTTTGTCCTTGAGCAGAACGAATTCTTGTACGAGTCTCATTTTTCACAATGTAATATTTATAGTCTATAATCACAATACTTGATGTGAAAGCTGTAATAGATATAAAGTAAACAGTAACATTTGAGGAAGCTAATTTTGTATGGCCAATCCGTCAGTATAAGCAGTTCTAATTTGTATATACTGTTCGGTCGCGAGGAAGGAGTAGAGCTTAATTTAATCAGGGCCCTTATCTGATGATGGATCTAGCCCTAAACGTTAAGCATTCTATCTTCCCCACGATAAACCAATATAATCCATTTTTGAATTATTCGTAATACATATAGTTCTTACTGTTGTTGTTTATATTTGTGCTGATCCTGGATGAGAGGAAACTTATGATAAGAAATTTTCCGGTTTTTAACATACCGTTTTTCTTCTTGGCTACATTACGAAATTTGGCTTCATTTTTAGGACCGATGGTTATGAGTTGAAGTGTAATTTCTCGTATAACTACTTATAGAATATTTCGTTTTTCGATTTGGTTTGCAAGATTCTTTATATGAGTTCGTGTGTTGAAGCATATTCTATTGTGTCTGGGGAGAGTCATTTTCTTTTTGTGCTTTATTATGTAACACATTCACCGGTTGCAAGACGCAACGAAAATTTTAGAACAATAAAAATAAGAAACACGTGGAAATTTTACCGGCGAGTGTAAGGCATGAAAAGAAAATGACTCTCCCCAGACACAGCAGAATATACTTATAGAATCTCTCACTGGCTCATAAATGTCATTAGTTTCAATAAATCGACTCTGGCGATGTTGAATCTCTGAGTTTAAGAGTATTGACGAATATGTATATAGGTTACTTATGTGGAGGCGCAATGGCCCAGTGGTTAGGGCAGCGGACTCGCGGTCTTAGGATCGCGGTTTCGATTCCCAGACCGAGCGTTGTGAGTGTTTATTGAGCGAAAACACCTAAAGCTCCACGAGGCTCCGGCAGGGGATGGTGGTGATCCCTGCTGTACTCTTTCACCACAACTTTCTCTCACTCTTACTTCCTGTTTCTGTTGTACCTGTATTTCAAGGGGCCGGCCTTGTCACTCCCTGTGTCACGCTGAATATCCCCAAGAACTACGTTAAGGGTACACGTGTCTGTGGAGTGTTCAGCCACTTACACGTTAATTTCACGAGCAGGCTGTTCCGTTGATTCGGATCAACCGGAACCCTTGTCGTCGTAACCGACGGAGTGCTTCCATCCATTGTCGAATATGTATATAGGTTACTTATGCTCTCCAGCTCGGCAGCAGAGAAGGTACAGGCGAACCGGGTTAGATTTGAACTTCTAACGTAGACAAATGGCTACGATTTTAAAAATAATTTACCATCATTTTTTCCATTTTAATGCATTTTTTCGCTAAGGGAAGTAACTCTCTAAAAATGTCTACGATGAGTCAACGATTTAAAAAAAATTTACCATAATTTTTTTTCCATTTTTAATACATTTTTTTGCTATTTTTTGACTATAACTCTCTAAAAATGCTTATATAGTTATTTCCCTTACAAACCCGAGCAACGCCGGGTGATACTGCTAGTTAACTATAAAAAAAAATATGACTGATTCCTACTCACGAAAGGTGAAAGACAAAACCGACTTACTTCTATATTTCCTCTCCTACTATTGTTCATATCAGGTCGTCTTGAAATGATTAGAAGAAATTGCTAAGCTTATCAGCCAGACGTTCTCTGTTTCTTTAGAAAGGGGGCTTCTGCACACTCTTCCACTTCTTTGGACTCAATGTAACCGATTCCAAATGGATGAGAGAGAGAGAAAGAGAGGAGGTAGAGAGAGAGAAAGTATGTGCGTATGTGTGCGTATATGTGTGTGTGGGTGCGTGAGAGAGAAAGAGAGGGAGGGAGAGAGAGAGTGAGATACATCGACTCTACGATTTGATTTGGAGTTTATTTATTGATCTTGGAAGGATATCAGTGACATTGACGGGTTTTGAACTCGGAGCGAATACAGCTTGAGAAAATAATACTAGCCGTTCTATCCGGCACTACACTCTAAAATCTATGCCAGAGCTCACAACTTATATCGTTAAATTATGATAAGAAATATTGGCTTCAAATTTTGGCACAAGGCCAGGTATTTCGGGGAGGGAGTAAGTCGATTACATTAACCAAGTACTCAATTAGTACTTGTTTTATCGAGCTTGAAAGAATGAAAGGCAAAGTCGACCTCAGCGGAATTTGAACTCAGAACTTGCAGACAGGCGAAGTGCCACAAAGCATTTCACCCGGCGTGCTAGCGATTCTACCAGCACGCCACCTTATTAATAATAATAACGAGAGCACAAACCTCTGCCAAGGCAACACCGACATCCTCTCAGCGATTACCCAGAGATGATTTTTAAAATGAAAATATCTGAAATAAACTCGACTGCTATTACAAACGAGAATATTAAAAATGGACCCGACCGTTCACAAAAATTAAGTAAAAAACAGGGAAACTAATTCAGAATATTTGGCCGGTACCGGATCGATCCCAAAATCTAATCAGTTCGTGCAAGTCACGAAACAAAACATCCCTAAAAGTTTCACCCGAATCCATTCAACGGTTCTTGAGATATCTTGTCCACGGACAAACAAACACGACTGATAACAATACCTCCGCCTTCGCTTAGGCGGTAGTAATAATCTTTTCTACTAAAGGTACAAGGCCCGAAATTTGGTGGAACAGACTGGTTGATTACATCAACCCCAGTGTTTCACAGCGACTTATTTCTTATCATAATTTCCAATATTTCTTATAATTTAACGATATAAGCTGTGAGCTCTCGCATAGATTTTATCGACCCTGAAAGAATGAAAGGCAAAATCGATCCCAGCAGAAGTTGAATTCAGAACCTAAAGACGGACGAAACGGCGCTAAACATTTTGCCCGACATGCTGACGATCCTGCCAGGAATGTCTTTATTCACTTAACATTGAATGAACGATATTGGAGTTTAACATTGGGACTAAAGGAAGAAGGAAGCACTCCGTCGGATACGACGACGAGGGTTCCGGTTGATCCGATCAACGGAACAGCCTGCTCGTGAAATTAACGTGTAAGTGGCTGAGCACTCCACAGTCACGTGTACCCTTAACGTAGTTCTCGGGGATATTCAGCGTGACACAGAGAGTGACAAGGCCGGCCCTTTGAAATACAGGTACAACAGAAACAGGAAGTAAGAGTGAGAGAAAGCTGTGGTGAATGAGTACAGCAGGGATCACCACCACCCCCTGCCGGAGCCTCGTGGAGCTTTTAGGTGTTTTCGCTCAATAAACACTCACAACGCCCGGTCTGGGAATCGAAACCGCGATCTTACGACCGCGAATCCGCTGCCCTGACCACTGGGCCATTGCGCCTCCACATGGAGTTCGATCTGCTAATGTCGGCTTTCACTTTCAAAACACTGGGTAAGCGAAGACAAGCACTGGAGACTTTAAATCGGTTAAATATCCACAAACATCCAAAGAAAAACAAAACATGTGTAACCTAATAACTATAACTATGTTAAATAAATTCATACGCAACCCAGGCATAGCCACGAACACAAACGCATGCATATTCGTTTATTTGTTTCAGTCATTTGACTGCGGCCGTGCTGGAGCACCATCTTAAGGGGTTTTAGTCGAACAAATCGATCCCAGGGCTTATTCTTTGTAAGCCCAGTTCTTATTCTATCGGACTCTTTTGCCGAACCGCTAAATTACAGTGACATAAACGCACCAACATTAGTTGTCAAGTGATGGTGCGGGGACACAAACACAAACACACAAATATATATATATATATATATTCGATGGGCTTCTTTCAGTTTCCGTCTACCAATCCCTCTCACAAGTCTTTGGTCGACCCGAGGCTATAGTAGAAGACACTTGGCCATGGTGCCACGCAGTAGGACTGAACCCGGAAGCATGTGGTTGGGAGTCAAGCTTCTTACCACACAGCCACTCTTGCGTATATGCGCTTATATTATATACAAATACATATACATACATACATACATACATACATATATTTATCAGCCGAAATTGTTAGAATGATCCGGTTCTTGACTGAAGATTGAAGGCTTCGAATGTCCCGTCCGTATTTTTTGTATCGTATTCTAAATGTTTTACGTTCTTGTCCCAGTTTGTATTTTTCTACATATATATATATATATATATATATATATATATATATATATATATATATATATATATATATATATATATATATTTACATATACATATATACACATATATATATATACATATACATATATATATATATACATATACATATATATATATACATATACATATATATACATATATATATACATATGCATATATAGATAGATAGATAGATATATAGATAATAGATAGATAGATAGATAAGATAGATAGATAGATAGATAGATAGATAGATAGCATACATAGGTCTGATCTACTACATGTCTTTTCTCTCACATAATTTGTGATTTTTGTTTTCTGTCTGTTTCCTCACCCATGCTAATAGTTTATTTCAGAATAGCTTTTGTCGGTGGTGTTACTTTGCTTTGTTGCGTTTGAAAGATCGTGTTTACTACTACTACTACTACTACTACTACTACTACTACTACTACACTACTACTACTACTACTACTAACTACTACTACACTACTACACTACGACTACTACTACTACTAACTACTACTACTACTACTACTACTACTACTACTAACTAGCTACTACTACTACACTACTACTACTACTACTGACTAACTACTACTACGACCTACCATAGTCAGAGTTTGTGGTTGTGGTTATGTCGATGTATCTGTTTTAGCTTGTGCACCTAACTGCTAGTGAATGGGTTAATAGCTGCATATATTATTAAATGGGATGTGTGTGAATGCAGAATGTATGTGCGTGTACAGTATGTAGGAACAAAGTATGCACATTGATAACCCGAAGTCTAAATTCATTGTGTCAAATATCGTACAGCTTTGTACAAGTGTACATGCACGCATATACAACACACACACAAACACTCAATCGCATATATATAGATACATATGCATAGTTATGTAAACTGTACACAGATATATACGCATACATGTATTTGAATGCATACATATGTTTATTCATAATTTTAAGGATATATTTTCTTTTCAGCCTAGCCACCAGGCAGGCGGCCGTTCTAGATAAACACAAAAGCCTCTGATCAGAAAATGAACATACATATCTACTTGCTTTCTTTATGTGGAGCAATAGGCGTAATTTTTTAATATATTCTGAAAATACATGAAAAGTATAATTGGGAAAAGAATGTTGGAGAAGATGATTTTTTTCATTATTTAGTATATTTTCCGGTCAATCTAATTAGCATACAGAAACCTGATTGTCAAACCAAACATTTTATCCATAAATACATATGTGTATAAGTATGTGAGTGTGTATTCATGTATATATGTTATTCAATTTTATTTCTTGATTTGTTGCCAATGGAGATAGAACAGGTTTCTAACCTAGATTCAAGTTTCTGTCATTGGAATTTCAAAACACCTACAAGGTACATATTTTTGTGTATGTGTGCAATATTTGGCGTCAGTGCACGTACAGGCATGTCTGTTTTGCTTTGTTTATGCTAAACTTTCTAAAAGTTTCACATATTTTAACATTTCCATTGATGGCTCATGTCTGTAATCGAACTAGCTTTCTCCTTTCTCGTTTTGAGAACTCTAATTTCCCAAAATTGTTGCTGAGACAGTTTCTTACGTATCTTAAACCCCTAATAAGTACGAGCGTAAATCTGAACTTATAATCCAGGTAAGGTAGCTGTAAGTTTATCAATAGTTCAGTGCAGGTGTATTCTTTTCACTGATCCTTAGCTTTATGTTAACATCCACTGGGCAACTGATTTCCACTACTGTACATAATTTCCTTTGTCCTAAATCATTATGTCTGGTCTGTATTTTATCGAGGCTTTTACCTGGACATTCCACCGGTACTCTTTCATATTGAGGGTGGTTATGGTTCCTACCACATCATTACACACCTATTTCTTTACTACCCACAAGGGGCTAAACATAGAGGGGACAAACAAGGACAGACAAACGGATTAAGTCCATTATATCGACCCCAGTGCGTAACTGGTACTTATTTAATCGACCCCGAAAGGATGAAAGGCAAAGTCGACCTCGGAGGAATTTGAACTCAGAACGTTGCAGCAGACGAAATACCTATTTCTTTATTACCCACAAGGGGCTAAACATAGAGGGGACAAACAAGGACAGACAAACGGATTAAGTCGATTATATCGACCCCAGTGCGTAACTGGTACTTATTTAATCGACCCCGAAAGGATGAAAGGCAAAGTCGACCTCGGAGGAATTTGAACTCAGAACGTTGCAGCAGACGAAATACCGCTAAACATTTCACCTGGTGTGGTAACGATTCTGCCAGCTCGCCGCCCTTCGTTATATCATTACACACCACATATCAGCTTAAGTTTTGGATAGCATTACCTCGTCCTATCTCTAATTTCATAGAACCGTTTAGCGAATTCGCTTAAATCATATTTGGAGCAAAGATTTTCTATTCCAGAAGAGATATTTTGTCAACCAAAACATATCGTAGTGCCGGCGGTTTTGGTATTTTTCGAAGGAATTTGTCCAAATACTTTTATGGGTCAGGGATTCTTTTAGTCATTCGTTTTGAAATGCTGAGGAATAGAGTAACGTCAGTTGAGGTACACATAAGTAGTTGCAATGATGGCATCAGGATTACTGGAACTAAATGTTCTGACGATCTTAGAGATAATCTAATGAGTCGTATCGGATTTATTGTTCATGTAAGATCTTCCGCTGAAGTTGTTTAGAGAGAGTTACTCATAAGTCGTTGACATTACAGGATACCAAAGGATATTCTCCTGAGAATGTGCTTGTTCAGCCAACTCCATATTGTAAATATTTGATCACAAATATTTTTCTTGTTGAACAGCATTCGGTTACACTAATTCACTCATTCAATTACAGTAATTGATATAGGTCAGTTTGTAGGCTCATCCGGTTAGTTACACCACTCCTTTGACAAATTGAAATCTTGTTTTGCCACTAATCCCGAAATCTGGCGTCTCACTGTCCGCTGAGCAATGTCCTAACTTGAAGACAACC
>NC_043001.1:17113289-17148289 GCF_006345805.1 Octopus sinensis
AGGAAAAGAAGTAGGGTTTAACGTTTCGAGCGGAGAGCTCGTCAGAAACATAGGAAAAGGAAAGATCCAAAGAAGAGAAGACGGAGGAAAAAAAATCGCCAACGGTACAAAGCAGTAAGTGATTAAGATCGTATTTGAATGAATAATTCTTTTTCATATAATTACTGCATTACTTTTGGTTTCATGGTAAATCTTAGCAATTATTCAACAGCAGATTGAATAACCCAGACGAAGCAACAAGCTTTTGTAGGCCGTGTAAAAGAAAGCAGAAACGCATTAGAGAAGATATAATTTTGACAGGCATGTCATCCACCATAATGTGTTAATGTTTAAGGCAATGCCTTGCATTTAGATATAATTACAAATAAATTAGTCTTCAGTCTTCAACCTGCTTTTCCGTGGCATTATGAGTTAAACAAGGCACCGATTGGGGTATATACATCAAAGAGGAGGAGGCCTTCATTAAAAAAACAAAAAAAAACTATTGGTCGATAGCGAAAACTTAAAACTTGATTACGGTTAAGATACGATCTGTGTTTGTAATTACAGCAATAAAAAGTCAAATATGACGGCAGTAAAGTGGACTATCAGTAAAATGTTTCATTCTCTGACAAATAATTTTCAGGAGTGACGAGACAACAACCTAACCAAGGACACCAAAAACAGTTCAAAGTTGCTTTGAATTAAAGAGGTGACCCGAATATTCGAATACTCGAAATTGCTTTGAATTAAAGAGGTGACCCGAATACGTGAATGCTTGAACTAATCCGTCCGATCTCATAAGTTTTCATTTCCATGAAGGGGCTCGAAAAACGCACATGCGCAAAAAAAACGCACCGATTAAGTCTTACGAACAGCTGTTTTGTTTTAGTATTAGACTATGCTCATACGTGGAGGCGCAATGGCCCAGTGGTTAGGGCAGCGGACTCGCGGTCGTAGGATCGCGGTTTCGATTCCCAGACCGGGCGTTGTGAGTGTTTATTGAGCGAAAACACCTAAAGCTCCACCAGGCTCCGGCAGGGGATGGTGGTGATCCCTTCTGTACTCTTTCACCACAACTTTCTCTCACTCTTACTTCCTGTTTCTGTTGTACCTGTATTTCAAAGGGCCGGCCTTGTCACTCTCTGTGTCACGCTGAATATCCCCGAGAACTACGTTAAGGGTACACGTGTCTGTGGAGTGCTCAGCCACTTACACGTTAATTTCACGAGCAGGCTGTTCCGTTGATCGGATCAACCGGAACCCTCGTCGTCGTAACCGACGGAGTGATTCCAAAACAAATGCTCATACATACACATAAATAAACACACATAAACGCTCTTACATTCACAGACACAAACACTTAAATATGTTCTCGAATGTATTCATAATTTTATATTTATGGATAAAATCATAAAATCAAATCCCACAATAGCGAGACTGTTATTTTGTTAAGGTCTCTAGATTATGTATATAAAAACTTAATTACAACACACACATACACATTCATGTACACATACACATTCGCATGCATATTCTGAGCATAGCACGTCGCCATATTTACTCAAACATCTTCAAGTGCACGAATAGTAGAGCTCACACAGTTACAAGCTTCACAGCATACCTCTGATTCCTACCAGATGAATTTTTCTCGCAGGAATTCATAATACAGATGTTCACAGGCCAGGCGGTCACCGCTTCCGGCTACAGAGACTTGTAACAGTAGTTTTTAAATTATTGAATGAAATAATTTTGCATAAACACAAGTATAACATAGTCACATGACCACACATACATACGCATGCGCGCACACACGCACATATTTATGTATGTATGCATTTACGTACATATGTATGCATGCATGTATGTATGTATGCACGTATGTATTTATATAGGTATGTATGAATGTATGTGTGTATGTATGGATGTGCGCATGCATGCATGTATGTATGCATGTATGTACGTATGTATGTATACATGTATGAATGAATGTATGCATGCATGTACGCATGCATTTATATATGTATGTATGTATGTATGCATTTACATATGTATGTATATATATGTATGTATGCATGTACATATGCATGTACGTACGTATGTATGTACGTACATATGTACGTACGTATGTATTACGTACGTATCTACGTCTGTCTGTCTGTCTGTCTCTCTGTCTGTATGTATGTTGTATGTATGTATGTATGTATGTATGTATGTATGTATGGTTGTTCTGAGTCCTGAGTTCAAATTCCGCCGAGGTCGACTTTGCCTTTCATCCTTTCGGGGTCGATAAATTAAGTACCAGTTACGCACAGGGGTCGATATAATCGACTTAATCCGTCTGTCCGTCCTTGTTTGTCCCTTCTGTGTTTAGCCCCTTTTGGGTAGTAAAGAAATAGGTATTTCGTTTGCCGCTACGTTCTGAGATCAAATTCCGCCGAGGTCGACTTTGCCTTTCATCCTTTCGGGATCGATTAAATAAGTACCAGTTACGCACTGGGGTCGATGTAATCGACTTAATCCGTGTGTCTGTCCTTGTTTGTCCCCTCTATGTTTAGCCACTTGTGGGTAGTAAAGAAATGAGATACGTAGTGTTAAGCATTAGTTTATCGTGTCCTCATACACTTAGAATTTGGAAGGCCTTCCATTCATGATATATTTTGGGAAATATTATATTAATACTTCTAAATACTGCTAAAGCAGTGCTTATTGAAACAATTTACACAAAATACTCCTTTTAAATATAGAACATCAACATTTCTTTAAGCTTTCACAGAACTTTGTTGCTACGTAACTTTGTCACGAGTATATTTAATTCGGATCATTTCGATTGGACCAGCAATTTCTTTCCAGCTGATGAGGCATGTGCCTGCACATTATAATAATCCGAACAGTGTGCAAAAACACAATGAGCCTCGGTGATGTGTGTTTGTGTGCGTGCGCGTGTGTGAACTACGTATTTCTTTACTACCCACAAGGGGCTAAACATAGAGTGGACAAACAAGGACAGACAAACGAATTAAGTCGATTATATCGACCCCAGTGCGTAACTGGTACTTATTTAATCGACCCCGAAAGGATGAAAGGCAAAGTGGACCTCAGCGGAATTTGAACTCAGAACGTAGCGGCAGATGAAATACCGCTTAGCATTTCGCCCGGTGTGCTAACGTTTCTGCCAGCTCGCCGTGTGTGAACTACCGACTGTCCTTATACTCATTGGCTGGAATCGCTTATAATCCTCAGATTTACTTTAATATCCAAATACCTGTATTTTGGTGAATCATTTAAGTAAAATTAACATTTTGGCGCAGGAGTGGCTGTGTGGTAAGTAGCTTGTTTACCAACCACATGGTTCCGGGTTCATTCCCACTGCGTAGCACCTTGGGCAAGTGTCTTCTACTATAGCCTCGGGCCGACCAAAGCCTTGTGAGTAGATTTGGTAGACGGAAACTGAAAGAAGCCCGTCGTATATATGTATATATTTATATATATATATGTGTGTGTGTGTGTGTGTGTGTGTTTGTGTGTCTGTGTTTGTCCTCCCAACATCGCTTGAGAACCGACGGTGGTGTGTTTACGTCCCCGTCACTTAGCGGTTCGGCAATAGAATAAGTACTTGACTTCCAAAGAATAAGTCCTGGGGGGGTCGATTTGCTCGACTAAAAGACGGTGCTCCAGTATGACCGCAGTCAAATTGACTGAAATGAGCAAACAGAGTAAAAGAGACCGTGAAAGGTTTGGAGTCTTAAGGTTCCGGAAGATCGATGTCACACATGTGGGGATGGAAGCACTCCATCGATTACGACGACGAGGGTTCCGGTCGATCCGATCAACGGAACAGCCTGCTCGTGAAATTAACGTGTAAGTGGCTGAGCACTCCACAGACACGAGCACCCTTAACGTAGTTCTCGGGGATATTCAGCGTGACACAGAGAGTGACAAGGCCGGCCCTTTGAAATACAGGTACAACAGAAACAGGAAGTAAGAGTGAGAGAAAGTTGTGGTGAAAGAGTACAGCAGGGATCACCACTATCCCCTGCCGGAGTCTCGTGGAGCTTTAGGTGTTTTCGCTCAATAAAAACTCACAACGCCCGGTCTGGGAATCGAAACCGCGATCCTACGACCGCGAGTCAGCTGCCCAAACCACTGGGCCATTGCCTCTCCAAGTCACACATGTATATGAGGACGCACAGATTAGTGTTGGAGGTGTTGCACTCATGATCGTGGTTTCAGTTCCTAGATCGGGTGGTGCGTTGTATTCTTGACCAAAAGCCATTTCATCTCACGTTCCTTCGACACCTGAAGCGTGGCACACCGTGTACCTGTTCAGGTAACGCCGATTTGTTGCAGAGAGTGAACTAATGTGCGGAACGAACTTTTGATCACTATTCTTTTATTCTTTTATTCTCTTAGTTGCTTCAGTCATTTGACTGCGGTCATGCTGGAGTACCGGCTTCAGTCGAACAAATCGACCTCAGGACTTATTCTATGTAAGCCTAGTACTTATTCTATCGGACGATTTTGCCGAACCGTTAATTTATGGTTAAGTAAACACACCAACATCGGTTGTCAAGTGATGTTGGGGGACAAACATAGACACAAACACACACACACACACACACACACTCATACTCTGGGAAGAGTGTTATATACGCAGTCATAGCGTACAGATCGTAGGAATTATTGAATTGAGATATGATGGAGTGCTTGATGAAGATACACATTTGGAGAGTAATAAAAGAACATCAGGAACATTTAATATTATACCAGTTCAGATATAACAGTGACGAGAAGCTTTACGTCATATCAATATATATAAATATATGTGTTTATCGTTATGGTAAAATCTAGCGTGCGGTTGAGTAAATTGTATTCTGGACGAGTTCGGCTGAGGAGCTACAGATATGTTATGCGAGTAAAATTACATAATTTATTAATAGCGAAACAATTGTCCTGAACTAATCTACATTTTTGTTATTTTTATTTGCCCTGTTCGTTTACGCTAGTAGTCGTGCTAACTTTCATCGGAAACAATTATTCGTGGCTGAAACCTAGCGGATCTATTTTTAGAGCTAGAGTCGACCACATAGTGGTTACTCACATATAAAATTTATTGTATTCCTGGTTTTTATGCACTAAGCCACTTTGTGTTAAATGGATGTACTATTAAATTAGTATCCAATTTTCTCACCCTTATTAGTTGATTATATATATATATATATATATATGTGTGTGTGTGTGCGTGTGTGTGTGTGTGTGTGTGTATGTGTACTTTTTCAATGTGTCCAAATAATACGGAAAAATAAATAAGATTGCATTGTGTTACATCTTTTTATTCTCTCCGGAATAATATCAATATTTTCTTCGAAACATATGTCAGAAGTTTACAAATTTGAATAACACCTGCCTTTAACTCCATTTCTTAATGTATCTATCTATCTATATATCTATATATATATATATGTGTGTTGTGTGTGTGTGTGTGTGTGTGTGTGTGTGTGTGTGTGTGTGTGTGAGTATGTGTGTGTTGTGTGGTGGGTGGTATGTGTGTGTGTGTGCGTGTGTGTGTGTGTGTATGTGTGTGTATGTGTGTGTGTGTGTGTGTGTGTGTGTGTGTGTGTGTGTGTGTGTGTGTGTGTGTGTGTGTGATTCGGCACCAGGTTGATAAGTAGCCAACTTTTAATTGAGAATGTTATCGGCTTAATTGCTACTGAAACGAGGTATGGAACTAAAATTAATAAACAAGAACTTTTCCCTTTTGTTATTACGGCGTAGGGAATTGAGTAAATTTGAATGAAATACCGAGCAGGAAACAAAATGGAAAAAAAAATAGAATATTAAGACAAATTTCTCTCTTTTGTAAAATTTCGCTTACTTTTATTATGTTTTGCAGTTACTTTTCTTTCTTGTAGAGAATTCATTAATGTAAGAATATATTACTAATGTCACACTCACTTCTGTAATATATATATAGTTTTATAAATAATACTTTCAATATAAAAAAGAAAAATAATTATAAAATATATTTATTTAACATAATTTATTTATTTAAGCATATAAAAAAAGACATAAATAATCAAAAACTAAGACGTTAAAAACCATAAATAGATAAATAAATATCGTACAGCTGGTTATAATGTAGTACCTAGACGACCCCAGTTCATTCAAAAGAATGAGTAATTGACCAAGCGACGTGAAATTGCTTAGTCTTATGAAATTCATATGGTTTTTGTCCTGTTACTCTCTCCGTCAACTCAACTTACAGCGTCATATGAACATTTTTGGACTCCCTTTCTGCTTTAGCCTGACATCTTTCTCTTTACTCTTTTACTCTTTTACTTGTTTCAGTCATTTGACTGCGGCCATGCTGGAGCACCGCCTTTAATCGAGCAACTCGACCCCGGGACTTATTCTTTTTTTGTAAGCCCAGTACTTATTCTATGGGTCTCTTTTGCCGAACCGCTAAGTAACGGGGACATAAACACACCAGCATCGGTTGTCAAGAAACGCTAGGGGAACAAACACAGACACACAAACACACACACGCATACATATATATATATACATATATACGACGGGCTTCTTTCAGTTTCCATCTACCAAATCCACTCACAAGGCTTTGGTCGGCCCGAAGCTATAGTAGAAGACACTTGCCCAAGGTGCCATGCAGTGGGACTGAACCCGGAACCATGTGGTTGGTAAACAAGCTTCCTACCACACAGCCACTCCTGCGCCTATTTCTCTTTGCATCGCATCTATTTTGAACTCTCCACTGTCCTAACCTCCTGATATACTTACTCGTCTTGAAGGCGGCGAGCTGGCAGAATCGTTAGCACGCCGGGCGAAATGCTTAGCGGCATTTCGCCTGCCGTTACGTTCTGAGTTCAAATTCCGCCGAGTTCGACCTTGCTTTTCATCCGTTCGGGGTCGATAAATTAAGTACCGGTTTCGCACTGGGGTCGATGTAATCGACTTAATCCGTTTGTCTGTCCTTGTTTGTTCCATCTATGTTTAGCCCCTTGTGGGCAATAAAGAAATAAGAAACGTTAGCACGCCGGGCGAAATGCGTAGCCGTATTTCGTCTGCCGTTATGTTCTCAGTTGAAATTCCGCCGAGGTCGATTTTGCCTTTTATCCTTTCGGGGTCGATAAATTAAGTACCGGTTTCGCACTGGGGTCGATGTAATTGACTTAATCCGTTTGTCTGTCCTTGTTTGTCCTCTCTGTGTTAAACCCTTGTGGGCAGTAAAGAAATAAGAAACGTTAGCACGCCGGGCGAAATGCTTAGCGTATTTCGTCTGTCTTTATGTTCTGAGTTCAAATTCCACCGAGGTCAGCTTTGCCTTTCATCCTTTCGGGGTCGATAAATTAAGTACCAGTTACTGACTGGGGTCAATTCCGGGCCTTGTGCTTAAAGTAGGAAAGTACATATTTACACGTTTATGTATTGACTTTCATCTATATCTTTAGTCAAGTGGTTCTCAACCGGAGTCCATTATAAGGTTTTGTTGTTAAAATTTACGAGCAATAAATTGCTTATACTTTTACAATGCACCAAACATTTCAACATTTTTATACAATTCCTAATAATTATAAAAATATAATAAGATTTTCGTAATATCGAATGACTATGACGGTCAAAGAATCAAATTGGTCCCAAGACAAAAAAAAAATTTGGGGTTGTCCGGAAAGTTCGTGCCGATTTATAGCAGCTTACATTTCGACTTATTTTAGAACATGGTTGAGTCCATAAAATAGGATTTGACTACACCTCCATTTAGAGCACAGTTTAAGCTATCTTTTCGTGGAAGAAGGTTTATGTTCCTATAACTGGTGTTAATTTTGTAACCCTTTAAAATGGAAGATAATAAAGTTCATTTTCGGCACTTAATGCTTTTCTTTTTCCGTAAAGGTAAAAAATTCCTCACAAGCAACCAAAGAAATATGCACAGTTTACGGTGATGTTTCTTTATCCGAAAGAACTCTACGGAAGTGGTTCGCAAGGTTCCGAGCTAGAGATTGTAGCCTTATTGATAAAAAGCGATCAGACAGACCATCCACTACAGATGATGACCAAATCAAGTCATTAATTGAGAATAACCCACATTGCACTACCCGAGAATTGGCAGAAAGCCTCAACCTATCAAAATCCGTCGTTCATGAGCACGTGGTAAAGCTTGGGTAATGGCAAGTATTTATTGACATTTTTCTTTCCTTTAAAAATCGGCACGAAATTTCCGGACAACCCAATAGTTAACAACCACTAGTTTAGCAGTATATATATGTCATAATCTGGCATGACACCAGTTGTCTGCTTGTTTATGATTTTGTTCTGTTACACACATACCAATCCGATTGGTACCTTGCCTTTAATCAATGCTTATTTATGCAGCCAACACACTAACCATTAAGCCACGCGCCTGCGCTGGAGACGCGTGGTTTAGTGGTTAGGGTGTTGAACTCACGATCGTAAGATTGTGGTTTCGATTCCTGGACCGGGCGATGCGTTGTACTCTTTAGCAAAACACTTCACTTCACGTTGTTCCAGTCCATTCAGCTGTAGAAATGAGTTTAGCCTGGAGAGGGATGGGTTCCGCCAAGCTTTCCAGCCCTAGATGCGTTGCATGGCTGCAGCACCACAACGTACACCAAAGGCGTTAAGGGACTTGTCAATTGTCATTTAAGTAGCGATCACATGTTAGCATTTGAAACTGGATTTGAAGCACAAAGTCCACCAGAGCATGTACCTATTATCTCACATCATTCGGCAGAGCATTACCTACAATTTATATTTAAAAACAATATATATTCGGATCTGTCTGTCTGTCTATCTATCTATCATCTATCTATCTACTATCTATCTATCTATCTATCTGTCTGTCTGTCTGTCTGTCTGTCTGTCTGTCTGTCGTCTGTCTGTGTATATCTATCTATCTTCTATCTATCTATCTATTATCTATCTATCTATCTATATATCTATTATATATCTATCTATCTATCTATCTATCTATCTATATATATATATATATATATATATATATATATATTATATATAATATATCTGTCTATCTGTCTCTCTCCTCTCTCTCTCTCTCATATAGATATATATATATATATATATATCTGTCTATATCTATATCTATCTATCTCTATCTCTCTATCTATATCTATCTATATCTCTATATCTATCTCTCTCTCTCTCTCTCTCTATATATATATATATTATATATAGATAATATATTATATATATATATATCCCTCTCCCCTCTCAAACATACACGCACGCACGCACATATACACAGACACACATATTGACCTACACTTAATACAAAAGACAAACGAATCACTACGCTTATATCAATTATTTCCTAAAATATCATTTAGAATTTTCCTTCATTTTTTTTCATATGAATTTTCCCTGTAAACTTTCTGGCGAATATAAATCCTGTTTGCCATTATTTGCGGCTAACTTTATCATACATCATAAACTGGAATTTACGTGTACTTCTATGATTCATTTAAACGGTTGTTTATATTTTTGCCAACACTCTATCCGGTACTCGTGCTATTTTTATATTTTGCTTATATTTTCAAATTCCTGTTACTGTTTTTATCCGTTCTGATTAACATATTCTTCGTAACGGAAGTAAATGATAGCAAAGAACTCTCAGAGAGCGCAAACCTCTGCCAAGGCAACACCAACGTCCTCTAAATGATTAGCCAGAGATCATTTTTAAAATGAGAATATTTGAAATAAACTCGACTGCTCTCACAGATGAGAATACTGAAAATGAACATGGCCGTCCTCAAAAATTCAGTAAAAAAAGAAAAACAACAAAGGAAAACTAATCCAGAATCCTTGTCCGGTATCGGATCTGTTCAAAAATGTAACCAGATAGAGACAGTAACGAGGCCAAACATCTCTGGAAGTTTCATCCGAATCCACCCAATACTTCTTGAGATATTTTGTCTACGGACAAACAGACAAACAGGACTGAAAACAATAGCGAAGGCGAAGGTAGTTACTCTTTTACTCTTTTACCCTTTTACTTCTTTCAGTCATTTGACTGCGACCATGCTGGAGCACCGCCTTTAGTCGAGCAAATCGAGCCCGGGACTTACTCTTTGTAAGCCCAGTACTTATTCTATCGGTCTCTTTTGCCGAACCGCTAGGTGACGGGGACGTAAACACACCAGCATCGATTGTCAAGCAATGCTAAAGGGACAAACACAGACACGCAAACATATACACACATACATATATATGACAGACGTCTTTCAGTTTCCGTCTACCAAATCCACTCGCAAGGAATTGGTCGGCCCGGGGCTATAGCAGAAGACACTTGCCCAAGATGCCACGCAGTGGGACTGAACCCGGAACCATGAGGTTGGTTAGCAAGCTACTTACCACACAACCACTCCTGTTAATATAATAGTTATTCTATAAGGCGGCGAGCTGGCAAAATGATTAATACGCCGGGCAAAATGCATAGCGGTATTTCGTCTGTCTTTACGTTCTGAGTTCAAATTCCGCCGAGGTCGACTTTGCCTTTCATCCTTTCGGGGTCGATAAATTAAGTACCAGTTACGCACTGGGGTCGATATAATCGACTTTATCCGTTTGTCTGTCCTTCTTTGTTCTCTCTGTGTTTAGCCCCTTCTGGGTAGTAAAGAAATAGCTATTTCGTTTGTCTTTACGTTCTGAGTTCAAATTCCGCCGAGGTCGACTTTGCCTTTCATCCTTTCGGGGTCGATAAATTAAGTACCAGTTACGCACTGGGGTCGATATAATCGACTTAATCCGTTTGTCTGTCCTTGTTTGTCCTCTCTGTGTTTAGCCCCTTCTGGGTAGTAAAGAAATAGGTATTTCAACTCTCTTCACACTCTGAGTTCAAATTGCGCCGAGGTTGATTTGCGTTTCATCGTCTCGGGGTCGATAAATTAAGTACCAGTTGAACATTGGGGTTTGTTGTAATCGACTTACCCCCATCCTAAATTACTGATCTTGGGTGAAAATATGAAACCAGTGTAGTAGTAGTAGTAGTAGTAGTAGCAGTAGTAGTAGTAGTAGTAGTAACAGCAGCAGCAGCAGTAGTGGAAGAAGAAGAAGAAGAAGAAGAAGAACTACTGTAAGAAATGTACCACTTCTTAGAAAGAAAGGAAGAAGGAAAGAAAGAAAGAAAGAAAGAAAGAAAGAAAGAAAGAAGGAAGGAAAGAAAGAAAGAACCCAGCATATTTACAAATTTTGCTTCATCTTGCATATTGGGGGATTGAAAACATCACCGTGCCTTGCTCTTTCATCTTGGGCAGGCATTCTCAGACTTTAGAATTTAAAGCTGGCGCAGGCACAGGCGTCGATGTAATAATGAGAAGCTTGCTTGCTTGCTAACCATGTGGTTTTGAGTTCAGTCCTACTCTATGGCACCTTGGGCAAGTGTCTTCTGTTATAGCCCCGGCCCGACCAATGCCTTGTGAGTGGGTTTCGTAGAAAGAAGCCGAAAGAAGCCCATTATGTGTGTGTGTGTGTGTTCCCCGCTACCGCTTGACAAACAGTGTTGGTTTGTTTACGATCCCGTAACCTAGCAGTTCAACATAAGAGTCCGATAGGCTAAATACCAGATTTAAAACAATAAGGACGGTGCCCCAGCATGACCGCAGTCCAATGACTGCAACAAGTAAATGATAAAAGTTAAGAGATCTATAAGAAATATAATAGTCTCAGAAGGAATATGATGCAGCTAACATTTTTATACGGGTGGATCTATTTATACGGGTATGTGCGGGTGGGTTGGGCCTGTTTAAAGTTTAGGACATAGGCATTGTGGAGACTGAGACCTATAAAGTTACGTAGGATCTTTTCTGTTTGAAAATACATCTTGGAGGGTCTGACGCTGTATGGACTGTGTGAAGGTGATGATTGCGTCTTTTAGCTCATTAATGATTTTAGGGCGATTCTTGTACACAGAAAAACCATGGCAGTGTTAAATCAGGTGATCTTGGTGGCCAAAGGCCCTTCGAAATAATCCGTTGACCGAAAAACTCTTGAAGCAGCGCCATGGTGATGCACGAAATATTTGCCTTAGCTCTATCTTGCTGAAAAGTATGAATTAGTAATTTCACTTCCAGTGAGTTGGCCTACAAATGGAGAGGCAATATTTGAGCAATATTTCGCGGTGTTGATGGTGTCTTCAAAAAGTTTACTTCAGAGACACTTTTTGAACACCGTGTTGAACACCCTGGCTTCACATTCTGAGTTCACATTTCGCCTAATATCAAGGGCGGCCTATATAGGGACGACGCTTTATTAATTACTAAAAGCATAAATAAATCCTCATTAGAAAGAACCAGAGAGGACCTACATAAATCCTTTTCTAACCTAAACCTATCTATCACATTCGAAAACGCCCACAAAATTGCTAACTTTCTGGACGCAACCCTAAACTTATTAACATCCCAATACTCCCCTTACCACAAACCTAACCAGTACCTTAAATACCTTAACATCCATTCCAATCACCATAAATCCACTTTTAATAATATAATTAAGGGAATCTCAAACCGCATATCTGACCTGTCTTCCACTGAAGAAATCTTCAATAATCACGCACCATATTACCAGTTAGGCACTTCGGATATTTTCGCTTTGAAGGGCAGTTTTCTCTATCGGTATCATATGAAATTGTAACCCATAATTATGACCCTAGTATCGATCTATTGCATTTCAATGTTTTAGGGTTAGGGTTAGGGGTGAGGGGAAGGTATATTTTTCCTTTAAGAAATGTAAATAAACCCAATCTGTTTCTTAAACGAGGGACATATTCATACGGCACAGAATATTTTCACCTCAATAGACGTCAGTGATTGGTGGAAATTGCAGAAATTGAAGAAAAAAACAACAAATATCTTACAAATTATAGAAGTTTCTCAATAAAGTCAAGAGAAAAAGATGTTTATAAACACATTCTACCAGTATACGAAGTTTAAAATTTTTAGTTACCTAGAAAGTATGTTAAAAACTGCCGTTCAAACCGAAAAGATCCGGCACTTCTCCTTCCCCTCAAAATGTTCGTACCTTGTGACTATTGTGAAAGGACAATATCAAAGTAACTTGCTTGCAATCATATGAGGCTTTCACCTGAAATAGAGTTTAATAACTTTGTCACGCAGACGTAAGTATTCTATAATTATATTTTTAACGTAAACAAACTAGCTCTAAGTCTAACTAGTCAAACTAAACTATTCAGTGCATGTCATGCGTTGAATAATCTGTTAAATATAATCGCGGTTTACGATGTTTCCGATCATGGTATTTTAATAAACCTAGAAAAAACAAAACAGCCTGCTCGTGAAATTAACGTGCAAATGGCTGAGCACTCCACAGACACGTATTCCCTTAACGTAGTTCTCAGGGATATTCAGCGTGACACAAAGTGTGACAAGGCTGGCCCTTTGAAATACAGGTACTGCTTATTTTTGCCAGCTGAGTGGACTGGAGCAAAGTGAAAAAAAGTGGCTTGTTCAAGGACACAACGCGTTGCTGGGAATTGAACTCACAACCTTACTATCGTAAGCCGAATACCCTGACCACTAAGACAAGCGCCTTCACATATATATGTGTTTATGTGTGTGTGTGTGTGTTTGTATTTGTGTGTCTATGTTTGTCCCCTCACCATCATCTGGCAACGGATGTTGGGTGTATTTACATCCCCGTAACCCTAGCGGTTCGGCAAAAGAGATCCAATAGAATAAGGACTAGGCTTACAAAGAATAAGTCCCGGGGGTCGATTTGTTCCACTAAAAGGCGGTGCTCCAGCATGGCCGCAGTCAAATGATTGAAGCAGGTAAACGAATAAAAGAATAAGCAGGCAACTTTCGAAAACCTGTACATATTACTATCCAGAAATTGCAGTCTTCCTTGCTTTGTATAAGCAAAAACATAATAAGATGTCACGTGAGTTTTTCTTGTTACGTTGAAATATTTTTATTCTTTTCTAATTTTGACACATGGCCAAAAATTTAAATGGAAGCGGTCAAGTGGATTACATCGACCGTAGTACTTGATTGGTACTTTCCTTATCGATCTCAAGTGATCAAAGATATAGAATATTTTCTGAAATATCTATTTCTTTTTCTTTCTATTAAGCAAAGATATCAAAACAACTTTTTCCCACAGTTATCTGTAATATTGGTTTCGGAAGTTGGCACAAAGCCAGCAATTTCTGGGGAGGGAATAAGTCGATTACATCGACACTAGTGCTCAACTGGTACTTATTTTATTGACCCTGTAAGGATAACAGGGAAGATCGACCGCGGTGGAATTTGAACTCAGAGCGTAAAGATGGTTGAAGTGCCGCCACGTATTTCACTCGGAGTGCTAACGATTCTGCCAGCTCGCTTCCTGTCCGTTATGAGTTATATTAAAATAATCTTGACCGTTAAAAGATAATAATACACACACGCACACATATATACATGCCTATATATGTATTTATGTATGAAAGTATGCAGGTATGGATGGATGTATACATATATGTGTGTCTGTACAGTATGTATGTATGTATATAAATGGGTGGCTGTGTACATGCGTCTACATGTGTTTGTGATAACGTTATCAAACATAATCGCTATCTAGACACTGATTTCAGAGCAACCAAATTCCCGATAAAAATTAGAACCACATTTCTGCTGCTAACCACTCTGCTGCGTTACTTCCCAGTAACGTTCAAACTTTTATAAATTAAGTAAATTGCTGCTATTTCTTTTCCGTTGGCCCTATGAATGTCCTCAAATATCTCAACATAGGATTGTATAAACAGTTTCACATGCGCTTTGCAACAAGCAACGCCACTCAAGATCATGAAGAAAATATTTATTTATATTAAGATTATTGATATGAGCGATTTCAAGAGATATTAGCCATCTACTTAAGCAGCAGTTTGCAGTATAAAAACGAACAATAAACCCATTTAACATAAGATGAATCAAATTTCTACAGCTTGCCAGACCATTTTGATATCGATTGCACAATTCTTCGTCATATCATGTCTATTTGGTTTTCAACTGAATAACTTCGGGCATAAAAGTATATATACATGCAACCATATACAAATATACACGCATAGGCGCAGGAGTGGCTGTGTGGTAAGTAGCTTGCTTACCAACCACATGGTTCCGGGTTCAGTCCCACTGCGTGGCACTTTGGGCAAGTGTCTTCTGCTATAGCCCCGGGCCAACCAAAGCCTCGTGAGTCGATTTGGTAGACGGAAACTGAAAGAAGCCCATCGTATATATGTATATATATGTTTGTATATGTGTGTTTGTATGTCTGTGTTTGTCCCCTAAGCATTGCTTGACAACCGATGCTGGTGTGTTTATGTCCCCGTTACTTGGCGCTTCAGCAAAAAGAGACCGATAGAATAAGTACTGGGCTTACAAAAAAAAAAAAGAAGTCCCGGGATCGAGTTGCTCGATTAAAAGCGGTGCTCTAGCATGGCCGCAGTCAAATGATTGAAACAAGTAAAAGAGTAAGAGAGTAAAAGAGCATACATACATACAGACAGATAGACAGAGATAATTATTTATTAGCCACTAAGGGCCCAACGTAGAAGGGACAGAACATGAACAGGGAAACAAGTGGGGACATAAAATATAAAATAATGATAGAAAATGAATAATAAATAAATGAGGCTGCGGTGGCTACTCGAACCCCACTCTCGGGCAGTACTATTTAACTGTTCTTTATCAAGATTTTTCATCTTTTTTCCCCTCGTGGTAGCAGGTGTGTAGTCTTTCCGTCTTTTTTTTTTTTTTTTTTTCATAATATTAAAAATTACTTACATTGTTTTATGTACGGTTTCAAATCGTCATAGTTCACGACTGGAAGTAGGGCCTCATACACCACATGCACTCTTAATGGGTCTATGTTTGACCCGAACAATTCCTGGATCTATTTTTTCTCATAAATAACAGTGTTATTTATATGACGCCGCCAAAAAATGTTGTTGACAAATACGGCAGAAAATGTGTTCACCTCAATAGACGTCATTGATTGGTTGAAATTGCTGAAATGCAAGAAATTAAAGAAAAAAATAGCTTAAAAACTAGAGAATTTTCTCAAGAAAGCCAAGAGAAAAAGATGTTTTATGTAACACACTACCAGTATACGAAGTTTAAAAGTGTTTAGTTACAAAGAAATTATTTTTAAAATCTACCGGTCAAAGTGAAACGATACCAATTCCTTTAATTTAGCATATCTTTCCTTGTCTATTAGTATAGATTTAGAGTTTGCTGTATATACCTCAGCCGGCAATTTCACTCTAATCACCGCTCTGAACTTGGTGATTTTTCGTTCAATTGCCATGCTTTTTGTAATTGTCATAATATTCGCTTTGTTTTTATGGGGGCCTTTTGAAGGACTGCCTGTTATGCCTGTTTGACTACAAGGTGAAGTCAGACTATCTGGGGCGGTTTCCTATTATTTTGTTGGTGTTACTGGTGGTGATGTAGGCTGTGTGAGTGTACCTTGTGTGCTGTGTGTTTGCTGTACAATGTCTGGATCTTTTCGCTTTGACCGGCAGATTTTTAAAATAATTTCCACGTAATTAAACACTTTTAAACTTCGTATACTCGTAGAATGTGTTTATAAAACATTTTTTTCTTTTGGCTTTATTGAGAAAATTCTATAGTTTGTAAGATATTTGTTGTTTTTTTCTTCAATTTCTGCAATTTCAACCAATCAATGACGTCTATTGAGGTGAAAACATTCTGTGACGTATGAATATGTCCCTCGTTTAAGAAACAGATTAAGTTGATTTACATTTCTGAAGAAAAAAAGATACCCTTCCCCCCACCCCTAACTCTAACCCTAACTAATCCTGACTCTAACCCTAACCCTAAAACAAATTGAAATGCAATAGATCGATACTAGGGTCATAATTATGGGTGACAATTCCATATGACACCGCTAGAAAAAACTGCCGTTCAAATCGAAAAGATCCCAATGTCTTCTGTTTTACTATTCTTAATTTTCTTTTTGGGGTTTTCGGAGCTATATGTACCGTTTCCTTTCTCTTTCTTTTGGGTACTTCTGAAAATCCCTTTTCTGTGTATTCCATACACTCCACCTGGGCTGGGTTTTTCATTTCGGTACTACGACTTTGTTCATGCTGGGTTTTCTCTGGTTTCATTGTTTATGTAAGAGCACTGTATTTTAATGTGCTCCTTTTCTCCGCATTGGTAGCAGGTAGGCGGTCTCCCTTCTACCACCAGTCTCAGCTTTATGTCTTCAAGCAGCAACACCTCTTCTGCTATTTCGTTCAGATCTTTCTGGGTGTCCTGGATAACCATTTCAAGACCGTAACCCCAGCAATTCATTTTCTTTGCTCTTGCCATTTGTAATATCTTTGCGTACTCGTTGGTTCCGTGCATCAAAGCTACTACCATCCGCGCTTCTTCAATTTCTGGTGACACCCTGCTTATCCTAATTCTTGCGACTCTTTTGCCGCAGTAGGTCAGCAAGAGCACCCTTCTTGTGACCTCAGCGTCACAGCGGAGTGACTTATTGCCTCTTCTTCGGGGGAAAACCTCACCCCCACTGTGCCATATCTTCTTCCTCTAGTGTAGAATGTTGCAAAACTCTTCACTTCTTCCAAGCATTTCTCTATAGCTTCTTCTGTTGCTATCTCAATATTCTTACTGGTTGTGGACAGCGTTCTATAAACCACCGTCCTCCTTTTCGTTTTGTTGACTACTTCTTCTGGAGGGGTCAACATTAAACTTGACCCCTCCTTCTGGATCAGCTCCTTGTACTCTTCCAAATTCTCAGGTTCAATTATGACTTCCCGCACCTCCAGCGAATCTGTCGTGGTGGTACGGCTTCCACCCGCCAAAACATAGCTCCTGGCATGGGCTCGTACCCGTTCACAATTCATTTTTTCCGATTCTCTTCACCCCAAAATAGGGGAAGAAAGCAAAGACAGACTGTCAGGGAGACTGACAGATGTGTGTGTGTGTGCGTGCATGTGTGCGCGCGTGTGTGTGTGTGAGCATGTATGTACGTGTATGTGTGTGCGTGCGTGTGTGAGTGTATGTGTGTGTATGTTTGTGTATGTATGTGCGCGTGTAGTGTGTGTGTATGTGTGTGTGTGTACGTGTGTGTGTGCGGGTGTGTGTGTGTGCATGTATGAGCGTGTGTGTATGTGTGCGTGCGTGTGTGTATGTACGTGTATGTGTGCGCGTGTATGTGCGCACACATTAAGATGTTTGTTCACAAACATGACATTTCGGTTTCATTTCTGGTGCGTGGCATATTGGGTGTATGTCATTTGCTATAATCTCGAGTCGTGATGCTGGTTGACGGAAACTGTAGTGAATCCCGTCGAATGCACAGGCTTGCCGCGTGGTGTCTCACACTGATCCAACTTGAGAATTATCATAAGGGCACATGCGAGTCTGCGGAATACCCAGCCGTTTATATGCAAATCCAATGAGCAACTAATTAAGTTGGTCTAACATTTAAATTCACATCGTTAAGAGCGACGCAGATCCATACACAAACACACACACAAACAAATATATCAATATATATATATATTATATATATATATATATATATATATATATATATATATATATATATATAATATATATATATATATATATATATATATATATATATATATATATATTATATATATATATATATATATTGGGTTGGTGCATAATTATTGCGGCTTTTTTTCAACAAATTTTATTCAAAACAATAACAACATGTAATCATTAAATGATTTTTTCCGGAGCATATTCACCACCTACTTCAATTACTGGTTCCCATTTGCTTGGCAGACGGTCAAACTGTCATTTAAAGATGTTTTTATTAAATATTGTTAATGTTTTGTTGAATAAATTTTGTTGAAAAAAGCCACAATAACTATTCAACAACCCAACACATATATATATATATATATATATATATATGAAAAAACAAGTAAAAAATAGAAAATGCTAAAATAATTTTATAGTGAACATTTCAGTACCGGTTTCGGTCATTTTGAGACCTTTTCAACTGTAACGATTAAATAATTAAATTTAGAAAAATTAGAAGAAAAGTTTTTTTAAAAGAATATTTCTATAGTAGTGTTCAGATTTAAGTGGCATTCTGCCTTTCTCTGACTCCCTTGTTTGCACTTGTATAATATATAATATATATATATAATATATATATATATATATATATATATATATATATCTATATATATATAAGATCCTAGGATCGTGGTGTAGGAAAAAAGTTAGCTTCAAGTAATTAGTAGTAAATATAAAAATCAATTTTCAGGGCGAATGGTGGTTTATTGAGACGGAAGATTGTGGAGTTTTTGTTTTTTTTCGTATCGAAGTACATTAAACTGAAAAGCGTTATTTTTATATTTCACGTTAGGCAACCAGAGTTGTCGGGTATGCGAATAAGAATACAAGAGTTAAGGAATGGAGTTGATAAGATGCGGCCTACATATGTTTCATAGCAAGCAGAACCTCAGAAGTAGTAAATATCCAGGCGAAATTTATACCACAGGCTACCCATAAAGCCGAGGATATCTTGATTAAATGAAAGTTTACATTGATACAAAGATATACAAGTTGAAGCATGGAAGATTCAATCAGAATGACACACACACACACACACACACATACACACACACACACACACACACACACACACACACACACACACAAACACATATATATATATATATAAACACGAAATACTATATTATTATGGAGGCAACACAAGCGAAGTCTAAAAGAACATAATAGAAACACGCATCCAAAACTTATATAAATATATATATTCTCTATAAATGGACATAAAATTCCAAAATACATATATATATATATACATAGACAATATCAATGCATGATATTGACAGTTAAATTTGGGAGTGGGCTCTCGGTGTTGGTCTCGTATAATGATACTCTTCATATTGGAGCAGCACCTATATGATAATTTCACCGAACGCTTATTAAGTATTAAATATTTTCCTGGAAAATGTTTCTCTGTGAGAGACAGGAATCTTTTATCTATGTTTGTTTTTACGTTAAGGGAAAAGGGAGGAGCGAACCAAATTATGTTCCTAGGTCTATATTTAGGTCTATTTTTAGGCCTATTATTATTATTCCGATTAATATTAGAGGAGTTATATGTTAAATTATCATTAAAGCCACCATTGCCTAGGATATTATTGTAGTAAGAAGATGCCTTCTCGAAAGTTGCTTTAGAGGAAGAGAAGTTAGAAACGCTGTCATTAATGTTAGCTGTCAGGGGTTTTAAGTATTACAGGAAGTTACAAGACTGTTTATGTATATAGGAAAGTTTCTCCTTAGACTTATAAAAGGAGTTCTGGTTTAGGGAAACATCTAAAAAATTAACTTTAGACAGGTTAGTAGCGACTGATTTTAAGGCCTAATTGACTGAAGGTAGAAGTGAGTTGTTTCCTGAATTTATCTAGGGTGTGACCTTCACAGCCATGGGAAATACCCTATCCGTTTGTCACAGTATAGATCAATGCTGTGAGATGGGTACTTAGAACTTAATGTTTTTAATATAAAGAGAACCACACGATCGCAGACGTCAGTACTATCATATGACCCCCATTGATACATCGAACAATTCATCATTATCCAAGATTTTATACATGCTAAGCCCTTTCTAAACAGTAGTATTTTATTCACGTGCCTCATAAAGTCCAAGTCTACAGGGTCTGTATCAACATATAATTTAACAAACTCCATAGATTTATCAAGCAGCAATTTCGATATGCTGGGATAAAAATTTATAATGTCAAACAGTGAATCTAGCCCCATAATTATTCATAATGCTCTTGAACCAATCTGTTACAGTAAAACTATTGTTCCATTGTTGAAGTCTAGTGTTCTCTCTAATTTTATTATCCATGTTTTTCAGTCCTCGCTCGGTTCAACAATCTACAAGTGGGTTTATTATGAAAATTAGGTTTATGATCTTTTAAAGTAGCAAACGCTTCCCTTTTAGCTATGCATGCTAATCTATTGTCGATTTCACTACGTTTAGCGAAGAATTTAGCCTCATCGTTAATATCGTTGTATCTCTCGACGTTAGCTTTCTCATATTTAGTAGAAAAGGTGTTATTCAGCAACTTATCATATAGATCATTAGTTACTTCATACAGGTTATTGGTCTTATCAGAAAATGCGGATTTCACTTTAGAACTTCTAAAGTGTTTAATATAAACTATCTTTTTAGTTGGAAAGGAGTTATGGTACTTGCGAAATCTGATATTGGTAACTAAGTCAAGGAGGTCTGTCTCAAAAGGAACTAGGTCTTTAAATGTGGGAGGGTATTTAGGTGTCTTTAAATTATAACGTTCTGTATAAGTGGGAAATAGAGTAGTATAAAAAAATAAGGTTTTCTATCTCATCCGTTTTACGAGGTCTAACTTTCTCAAGGAGTATCGTGAGACATAGTTTATTCGGCGGTGTAGGTATGTTCTTAAAAGAGTAACCCATGCGGTATAAGTCTATAATAGTGAGTAAGTTGGTAACATTTTTAGAGCCATTCAGCTTAACGAAGATATCACACCAAACATATGAATATGTTACTCCATTCATCTTCCCATCTGAAGGCAAGGATTATGACAGCATTCACCAGCTTAAACAAGGAGACCGTCCAGGAGAGCTGTAGGAGATTCCGAAGTCGTCTGGAGGCCGTGGCTGAAGCCAATGGCGATTTTAATGAATGAGTTTAGTCCTTCATATTTCAAGATATTTTTATGTAATTTTGGTAAATATATCTGTTAAAATAAGATGTCAGTGTTATTTTCATTTTTGCATAATTTAGACGACAATTTATTCACCACACCTAGTATGTATGTATGTATGTATGTATGTATGTATGTATGTATGTATGTATGTATGTATGTATGTGTATATATATCTATATATCTATATATATATATATATATATATATCGTTAATTTAAAAATAAAATAACGATTTTATCAAGTGGTCAGCATGGAAAAAATAGCCTTCAAAGGTAATAATTATTAAAATTATAAATTAGGGTATCTACGAGATATCACCATTCTGAAAATAGCAGCCATGATCTGACTGCTATTTTCAGCATGTGGTATCTCGTAGATACCCTAATTTATAATTTTAAAATATATACATATATATATATATATTATATATATATATATATATATATATATATATAATATATAATATATATATATATATATAATATATATATATATAGAGAGAGAGAGAGAAGAGATAGATAGATAGATAGATAGATAGATAGATAGATAGATAGATAGATAGATAGATAGATAGATAGATAGATAGATAGATAGATAGAGCCACTTTACTCTGGTGTAAGTCACATATTTTGTACCCAATAATCAAAATCAGATGAGGTGGGCGATTTAGACTGAGACATTTTGTTCCAGAAAATTTGATCTTTATCTCAACCCGCCGCTGTTATAAATGCCGTGTCATAATAGTGTACTTTTTGTATGGATGCAGACATCTTGAATAAATTACCATACTTTTCAATGAGGAAAAAAGTAAGGTATTATTCTACGTCTGATCTTTTGAGCTTGCCAACTGTAAACATGTTACTGAAGAGTTCAGAAGCTAGATTGATACAATGAATTGTAATTGTTGAATAAAACAAAGGATATTTGACAAAAGAAGAAAAAAAACGGTAGCGAGAGGAGCAGGATTTGAAAGAAACAGTTTGGATTTCATATATATTAAAGAACTTATATGGGTGCAGATTGTATGTTGGAGATAACTGATAATCACAATGGTAAGAAGGGCTACAGGCAACATTTTAACATACGTGAAGGAACGAAATTTGCTTATGGGGGGGGGTGCAAACCCAGGTTCCATCCTGGATGGTTAAAGTATTTTCATTGTATCAACACCGCCACGCCCCGCCAGAAAAAAAAGACAAAAATAGGAGTGTGATTGCACCCCTGCAGCCCCTCTTTTAAAGAAACAGGCGTTCAAAAATAAGGAAATAAAGAGAAAAGTAATCTCAACAGAGGAAAGAAAGGAAGGGGAGAAAAGGTTTTATTTTTTTTGCTTCTTTCTTTACTACCCACAAGGGGCTAAACATAGAGGGGACAAACTAGGACAGACAAAGGAATTAAGTCGATTACATCGACCCCAGTGCGTAACTGGTACTTAATTTATCGACCCCGAAAGGATGAAAGGCAAAATCGACCTCGGCGGAATTTGAACTCAGAACGTAACGGCAGACGAAATACGGCTACGCATTTCACCCGGCGTGCTAACGGTTCTGCCAGCTCATCGCCTACATGTGTTTGGCCCCTTGTGGGTAGTAAAGAAATAGGTATTTCGTCTGCCGCTACGTTCTGAGTTCAAATTCCGCCGAGGTCGACTTTACCTTTCATCCTTTCGGGGTCGATAAATTAAGGACCAGTTACGTACTGGGGTCGATATAATCGACTCAATCCGTTTGTCTGTCCTTGTTTGTTCTCTCTGTGTTTAGCCCCTTGTGGATAGTAAAGAAATAAATAGAAATCCAAAGTATCACGTTACTTAAAAAATAAAGCATATTCATATTCATATTCGTTTCATACTTTTATTTAGAAGCACAGAAAACTACAAGATTTTCAATTTAGAGTGATTGGTAATATGGATGAAGCTCTTATGTTTTTGAAATCGTAGAGTTAGCATATAAAAACAGGGATTATACTGTGAGAGGATATATTTCGCTGTGGTACGTACTTGACAGCAAATGGGACTTAGGTAAGACCATCAAAAAAGAATCAAAGGTCCTTCCCGAGCCATAGGCTCATAAGACAGGTTTACAAAACTCCGTGGTGTATATATTCCCTCCCAGGACAGGACGCCGGTCCGTCGCAGGTTTACTCATCTTTGCCAGCTGAGAGGATTGAAGCAACGTGAAATAAAGAGTTTTCTCACGAACACAATGTATCCAGGAATTAAAACCACAATCTTACATTTAGTGGTTTCAGAGGCAGAACAACGGCCATGCTGGAGCGTGCAAAACTCTAACCATTAAGCTTCATGACTACTCAAGATTAAATCAATACTTTTTTGCTTGTTTCAGTCATTCGACTGCGGTCATGCTGGAGCACCGCCTTGAGTCGAGCAAACCGACCCAGGACTTATATCACGGGTTTCTTTCAGTTTCCGTCTTCCAAATCCACTCATAAGGCATTGGTTGGCCCGAGGCTATAGTAGAAGACACTTGCCCAAAGTGCCACGCAGTGGGATTGAACCCAGGACCATGTGGTTGGTAAGCAAACTACTGATTATATTAAAGAGAAAAATATTTAAGCAAGCTAATAATATTTAAGAGGAAAATATTACTAAAAAAAGAGGAAATCCCTCCTGGATTTTTGATTCCCTGTCATTCCAAGAACTGAATTGGTGGATGAAGACTGCATCTTATTGGGGTTAAAGCAAATGTAGAAAAAATAACAGAACTCTTCTGAAAATGAAATTGCTTTTAGTATACGACGAATTCTATGTGCACAAACAGAAAAGGTGAAAGAGAAGGCCAAGTCGCTGAAAACAACTCAAGCTATGGTACCATGTGGTCTTATATTTATTTTTGCTTTTTTTTATTGCAGCCCACAGCAAGAACCACATTTTGCATTACGACCTATGCCTTGGATATGTATAATAAATTCATAATAATATTTATTATTATGTTTCGATTGGTAAAGCCTGCCTCGTCATGGGAGAAATCGGTAAAACTAGCAATAATTCATGAGTGCTGTGCAACATTTAGAGTTATTTATATGCGACGGACCGGTGTACCGTCCAGGTGGGGAACTTATACGCCAAAGAATCCGAGAAACCGGCTCTTATGAGCCAGGCATGGCTCGAGAAGGAACAAACAATATGTATGTCTCGCCTTTATATGTCTATATATGTATATAGCTATGTACATACGTCTGTATATTTTAGTGTATATATGTATATTATAGATGGTTTAGTATGTGAATATGCTGCTAAATGTATATGTAATCCTACGTGAAAACTTTAGATTTTTTAAACGTATATAACTTTTATTGTACTAATTGATTTATACTTTATATTTTATATTTTATAAATAATTGTTTACCCTATGTATTTATAAACTCTTTCATTTAAGGTTTTCTTCGATTTTATAATACGATGATTTTATACCGATATTTGTTCACTGCAGGCTACCGGTCATTGTAAAGACCGTTAGTTGAAATGACCAATGAAACAAAGCCATTTTCAAATGTGTTGGGAGTGGCTGTGTAGTAGGTAGCTTGCTTACGAACGACATGGTTCCTGGTTCAGTCCCACTGCGTAGCACCTTGGGCAAGTGTCTTCTACTATAGCCTCGGGCCGACCAAAGCCTTGTGAGTGGATTTGGGAAACAGAAACTGAAAGAAGCCCGTCGTATATATATATATATATATATATATATATATATATATATATGTGCGTGTGTGTGTGTGTATATGTATATGTGTGTGTGTGTGTGTGTTTTTTGTCCCCCCGACATCGCTTGACAACCGATGGTGGTGTGTTTACGTCCCAGTAACTTAGCGGTTCGGCAAAAGAGACCGATAGAATAAGTACTAGGCTTAGAAAGAATAAGTCCTGGAATCGATTTGCTTGACTAAAGGCGGTGCTCCAGCATGGCCGAAGTCAAATGACTGAAACAGGTAAAAGAGTATATGCTAATAACCTTGTTTCTGTTCCATTCTAAACAAAACTGTACGACGAACGGGAACGCGAAACTCTGAGTAGCAGTTTTTGTGATATTTTTGCTGCTCTTCAATAAGGCATATTACTCTGCCTCTGGTATTCGAGTACTATTTTTTCCACCTTGTTTTGTATTTATGTGCTCACTCCGGTATATATATATATATATATATATATATATATACATACAATAGAAATTTGTTACAAAAAGAAAGTAGAAACTACACGTGGAAATGTAAGGGGTAAGTAAGAAAAATCAACGAAAATGCACATCGTAAATAAAAAAAGAAAAGGCTTTTTATGAAAAGTAACGACAGATATATACAATTAGATGAATTGAGGTAGTAATAAAAGTAATAAAAGTCATAAAAGTCATTATTATGAGATTATTGAAGAGATTCAAGCATACCACGGTTTCGTCAGATACTATTCATCGCTTTGAATATACATATATATATATATATACTTGCATGTATGTATGTGTGTGTGTGTATGCATGTGCTTGTGAGAGCTTTTTATGATATGTATGAAGTAACGAAGAATATGGATTCCTGTTACTTATTGTTCAAGTCGTCTTTCAATTGGCTGTGCTTATACGCAAATTTGATGAGACGAGATAAATAATGGATAATCGTTTGAACCTGATGGCAAGCCCTTCAAAGTTTTAAAGTTTTCTGCTGTTAAGGAGTGACGTGTATGACATGAATTTCAGTTTTCAAGCAATCATATTAGTTCTGTTACCAATGTCTTCACGCATATGCTTTATCAAGGAATGTCCGCTCGTACCTTTATCTCCTCCACATTTATTTAGACTGCACTATAGTGTCAAGTGGAGGCGCAATGGCCCAGTGGTTAGAGCAGCGGACTCGCGGTCGGAGGATCGCGGTTTCGATTCCCAGACCGGGCATTGTGAGTGTTTCTTGAGCGAAAACACCTAAAGCTCCACGAGGCTCCGGCAGGGGGTGGTGGTGAACCCTGCTGTACTCTTTCACCACAACTTTCTCCCGCTCTTTCTTCCTGTTTCTCTTGTACCTGTATTTCAAAGGGCCAGCCTTGTCACATTCTGTGTGTCACGCTGAATCTCCTCGAGAACTACGTTAAGGGTACACGTGTCTGTGGAGCGCTCAGCCACTTGCACGTTAATATCACGAGCAAGCTGTTCCGTTGATCGTATCAGCTGGGACCCTCATCGTCGCAACCGACGGAGTGCTCCCTTTATAGTGTTGTCAATACATTATCGGCAGAATGAACTGCTTTGCAAGTGTAGACGACAACCAATGAATGAGTGCACCAAGTGGCTTGTTTTATTAATACAAGGTACTTATTTTTAGTTGTACTTAGTGTATAACGCATTTTCTAAGAATTTATGTTTTATAAGTTAATCCCGGTAATTCGGGAATTCTACGTTAGCTTCTTTTGTTCTTGATTTGTGCTCAATATTTACCATTGTGCTTCGTAATGACAATACAAAAGCTACATGCAACTGAAGATAAACTTTAAGTTGTTCTAGTTAAATAACTATTGGAATTTGTGATTGTTCAAGAAATATTAAAAAGATGGGATCTTTTCGGTTTGAACGGCAGTTTTTTTCTAGCGGTGTCATATGAAATTGTCACCCATTATTATGACCCTAGTATCGATCTATTGCATTTCAATCTCTTTTAGGGTTAGGGGTGGGGGGAAGGGTATGTTTTTTCTTCATAAATGTAAATAAACCCAATCTGTTTCTTAAACGAGAGACATATTCATACGGCACAAAATGTTTTTTTACCTCAATGGACGTCATTGATTGGTTGAAATTGCAGAAATTGAAGAGAAAAGCAACAAATATCTTACAAACTATAGAATTTTCTCAATAAAGCCAAGAGAAAAAGATGTTTTATCAACACATTCTACCAGTATACGAAGTTTAAAAGTGTTTAGTTACGTGGAAATTATTTTTAAAAACTGCCGGTCAAACCGAAAAGATCCAAAAGATGAGAAATAATAATGTTTTGCAACACTGGTAATTTACATGACTCATATATGAGAGGATTAAACTATTAAAACAAAATATGTCAAGTATACTATAATTAACAAAGTCTCGTTGGCGTGTATTTAATGTTTTCATGGCGTTGATTGCATTTTTTTAGTACTTCGTGACGCAGCTCTGCGATGCTTTCAACAAAGCACTTACTAGTTGGTTGGTAATTTTGCAAATATGCTTCATGATGCTGATCTGACAGAAAAGAAGAGAACATAAAATTGTGCAGTACAAGATTAGGAACAACTTCATGAAATTAAAGAGTCTGCAATTACAATCGGAATGTATGTAAGAATTCGGGAAACATTTTTTCAACCTGAACACTGAACATTCAACATTTCAAATGGTACTCGTATTAGACAAAATAGACCCTCTTCACAGCGCTGACAGTCTTATCAAATATATAAGTGTGTACGTTTTATGTGTTGTTATCGCAAATGATATTCGTAAACAACACGAAAGAACATAACAGAACAAAAAAAAAACTTAAAAACATACCCAAAAAGAAACATTTAGTGATCTGAAGAACATTAACAGAATAATTACATATGTTGAAACATACAGTGAGGTGTTGGGTGCATGAAACCCTCTTGTAACAATGAAGGCGGCGAGCTGGCAGAAACGTTAGCTCGTTTTGGGTGATTGGGTGATACATTAATATATGATATGGATTTATTAGGCTTACAAAAGGGATAATAGAGACCGGTATTTAAACACAAGGCAACATCCAAAAAATTCACCACCCTAGAATTAATGTCGAAGATGATGTCAAGATTAAAAAATCCCTCATGAAGCTTCTCAGCGATTTCTTTAATCTATTCAATGCCGTCTTAGAGAGGCCCGGCACGGCAAAAAGGGCATCATCCCTATACAATCCACCAGTGAGAGGAGGGAAGCTTTTCTTAATCTCTGAGAGTAGATACAGGCCAACTAAGTCAGTCACCTGTGCAGAATCTGATGACCCCATGGTTATATAAAAAAAGTTGAGTCGGCTCTCTGCCAATCACTCTCGTTATAGGAGATAAGTGTTTCCCTTGCCGCCAAAATTACCCCTATATCCGACTTTGGTATCTCTACAAACCTTCTTGCAAAAATTAAGGCTTTCTGGGTTAATAAATTAAGTACCAGTTATGCACTGGGGTCGATCTGGTTGACTGGCCCCGTTACCCCAAAATTTCGGGCCTTGTGCCTAGAATAGAAAAGAATATTTTAAGGCGGCGAGCTGGTAGGACAAATACAGACACAAACACACATACACACACACACACACACACACACGCACGCGCACACACACACACACACATATACACACACATATATATACATATATACGACAGGCTTCTTTCAGTTTCCGTCTACCAAATCGACTCACAAGGCTTTGGTCGGCTCGAGGCTATAGTAGAAGACACTAGCCCAAGGTGACACGCAGCAGGACTGAAAACGGAACCATGTGGTTGGTAAGCAAGCTACTTACCACACAGCCACTCCTGTGGATGTAATCGACTTAATCCGTTTGCCTTTCCTTGTTTGTCCAATCTGTGTTTAGCTCCTTCTGGGTAGTAAAGAAATAGGTATTTCGTTTGTCTTTACGTTCTGAGTTCAAATTCCGCCGAGGCCGACTTTGCCTTTCATCCTTTCGGGGTCGATAAATTAAGTACCAGTTGCGTACTGGGGTCGTTCTAATCGACTGGCCCCTTCCCCCAAAATGTCGGGCCTTGTACCTAGAGTAGAAAAGAATGGTGCCAAGATGTAACGGCCTTTGTTTTTCCCTTGGATGACATCAGTGATGTGGAGAGGTGATGCAGGTATGTATGGGCGACTGCTGCTTTCCATAAACAACCTTGCTCGAACTTGTACATCAGAGGGGAACTTTCTAAGTGCAATTTCATGGTAATTCATGATAGAAGGGGGTCTTTACTTACTAAAGTACCATTTTATACGTGAAATTTTAACCACACTGCGAAAAACAGACGAATTACAGTGAACGAATGAATGAGATCAACTTGACTAGTTTCTGCTTCTCTTATATCCTCATTAGAGAATTTAGTCTGCCAAGTTTAACTGAGATCAAGTACGTATACACAACAATTAACAATAAACAAGTAATGTTTCTGATTGTGATCTGATAACGTTTCTGTATGTGGAGGCGCTTGGTTTAGTGGTTAGAGTGTCAGCATCATGATCGTAAGATTGTGGTTTCGATTCCTGGACCGGGCGACGTGTTGTGTTCTTGAGCAAAACACTTCATTTCACGTTTGCTCCAGTCCACTCAGCTGGCAAAAATGAGTAACGCTGCGATGGACTGGCGTCCCGTCCAGCTGGGGAACACATACGCCATTGAAACCGGGCCCATGGGCCTGGCTAGGCTTTAAAAGGGCGCGTTTATTTTTTTATTTTTTAATGTTTCTGTAAGCAGAAGATAGATTTTCTCTCACTGATGAGGTCAGAGAAGATTAGAAGCTGCTCGGTTTCATTTAACTTTATTGCTCTCGGAATGATAAAATCTATGGTAAATACAGGCTATCAACTTTACACAGAGGTTCAAAATTGTATCATTTTATTCTTTTATACGTTGCGTTTAAGCCATGCTGCTACGGTCATACTGGATCTTCTCACATTTCAATGAGGCTTTGAAATTTTATTTGTTTTTTTTAATGCATATTTGTATGTGAATGTGAGCATACGGGTGTGGATACACGTATGTGTGCGTACATGCGTGTGCTTACATATGTGTTTGTGTGTTTGTGGGTGTGTTTGCGAGTGCTTGTGGCTGTGTGTGTGTTTGTATGTATGAGAAGGGCTGGTATAAGCACAACCTTTCTCTTCTCGCTTGAAATCTTTTAATATACTTCACTAGTCACATCAGTAGCACGCTTGTTGACAGCTTATTAAAAACGGGAGAACGGAAATATAAAAATGGAGGCATCTTTTCTTTTGTAACCTTTTGTCGTTCTATGCACAACCGTGTTAAGGCGGTCTTTTCTCTTTATCATAGGCACAAGGCCTGAATGTAGAGCGGACATACAACTGACATACGGGGATATAAAGACGAATGAAAAGTGATAAATGAAATTAACATAATTGGGAAGCACTCCGTCGGTTACGACGATGAGGGTTCCGGTTGATCCGAATCAACGGAACAGCCTGCTCGTGAAATTAACATGTAAGTGGCTGAGCACTCCACAGACACGTCTACCCTTAACGTAGTTCTCAGGGATATTCAGCGTGACACAGAGAGTGACAAGGTACAACAGAAACAGGAAGTAAGAGTGAGAGAAAGTTGTGGTGAAAGAGTACATCAGGGATCACCACCATCCCCTGCCGGAGCCTCGTGGAGCTTTAGGTGTTTTCGCTCAATAAACACTCACAACGCCCGGTCTGGGAATCGAAACCGCGATCTTATGACCGCGAGTCCGCTGCCCTAACCACTGGGCCATTGCGCCTCCGAACATAATTATGATGCAAATGAGACGGCCATCTCGCCCCTGCTGCGAGACGAACTGTGAATACCTTTACAATTAAACTTTACAATTAACTTTAAGTGTCAAGACTATTGAAAAGGTTGTAAGACGCAACGAATATTTTAGGAAAATAAAAATAAGAAATAAGGGGAAATTTTACCGGTGAGTGTGTTACATTATAAGGCACAAATAGAAAATGACTCTCCCCAGACACAACAGAATTTACAATTAAACTTTACAATTAACTTTACAAAGGCATTTTTCAATTAAACTTAAAACCACATCTAGTTTCGCTACAATGCGAAACCGTGACCTTTCCTTTCGTTTCCCGCCTTTAAAATGAACGTTCATAAGTGTCCTTTTTTTTTACAACAGAAAAGTAACCTTTTTTGTAAAAAAAGAAAAAATACCTCTCTCTTTATATTTCTGTTCTCCCGTTGTGTGTGTGTGTGTGTGCGCGCGCGTGTGTGTGTGTGTGTGGTTGTATGCCAGAATCTTCTTGAACAAGACATCAATATCTAAGCGTTATGTAAGCTCAATAAGATTATGTGTAAAGACAAACAACCACAGTAGCTTGCTTACCGACCACATGGTTCCGAGTTCAGTCCCACTGCGTGGCACCTTGGACAAGTGTCTTCTACTATAGCCTCGCGCCGACCAAAGCCTTGTGAGTGGATTTGGTAGACGGAAACTGAAAGAAGCCCGTCGTATATATGTATATGTATGTATATATATATATATATATATATATATATGTGTGTGTGTGTGTGTGTGTGTGTGTGGTTGTATGCCAGAATCTTCTTGAACAAGACATCAATATCTAAGCGTTATGTAAGCTCAATAAGATTATGTGTAAAGACAAACAACCACAGTAGCTTGCTTACCGACCACATGGTTCCGAGTTCAGTCCCACTGCGTGGCACCTTGGACAAGTGTCTTCTACTATAGCCTCGCGCCGACCAAAGCCTTGTGAGTGGATTTGGTAGACGGAAACTGAAAGAAGCCCGTCGTATATATGTATATGTATGTATATATATATATATATATATATATATATATGTGTGTGTGTGTGTGTGTGTGTGTGTGTCTGTATCTGTTCCCCCCACCAACATCGCTTGACAACCGATGCTGGTGTGTTTAGGTCCCCGTAACGAAGCGGTTCGGCAAAAGTGACCGATAGAATAAGAACTAGGCTTACAAAGAATAAGTCCTGGAGTCGATTTGCTCGACTAAGAGCGGTGCTCCAGCATGGCCGCAGTCACTTGACTGAAGCAAGTAAAAGAGTAACCAATATTTAATGTAAGTAATCTCCACAAACACATACGCCACAGAAACCGGGAAACCGGGCCCACGAGCCTGGCTAGGCTTGAAAAGGGCGCATAAATAAATAAATAAACAAATAAATAAATAAATAAGTAAATAAATTGCTTCAACACATTTTTATTACAAGTAACAACAACAAAGTACACACTCTTAACTTATAGGTACAAAACAATATTTATGCAACAGAGAACTTACTCTGAAAAAGACGTTGTGATTATAAAAATTGTAGCACAAAGGAATAACTGAAAAAAATCTATTCAATCTCTGATACTCGACCAAGATAACACAAAACCATGGAACAGCTAACCAAATATTTAACACATATTGACCCTACAACGAACATACGCTACTAGATACATTGTTTATCAATCTATATCACATCACAAACATGATACTACGCCTAATATAAACTGGTTCAACAGTTTATCTTTTAATCAATGGCCTCGAACAATGTATATTGAAAAAAAGACAAGCTTAGATCAATATCCATAAGAAATGCTCAATATATCAAAATAAAATAAGCGAATAAATTGCTACTAAAAGTAAAATAAAATAACAAAAATAAGTAAAAAAAAAAGTAAAAGAGAATATAATAAATATATAAACAAAAATGTAATTAGAATAAATTAAATTAAAAATTATACATAAATTAACATAAGAAAAATAATAAAGCAGGGCGAAAACTATTTGAGACAAAAAAAAAACTAGTAACATATCCTATATACAAGGAGACTAAATAATTTATTATTTATTAAACAGCCAATGCTAAAACCTACATTTCGTATAACGTCACTTGAAATTTTGCATCTATCGCCAGGTAAATTATTTTGTCTGAAAACCCTAGAGGTGAAACTTTTACTTGGAAAACGTAAAATGTTTGAGCAGTTGTATACTGTCGACTTAACGTGAGAGTCCCATAAAGGGAATTACACCACCGCTATTTAGCCCTAGGAAGCATCAACGCTTCCTGTCGGCTTTGAGACATTTCCTGTGTCCTTATGTTTACAAAGGGGAGACAAGCAATCCCATCCAGCTAAGCCTGCATTCAGAGACATGTTTCTGGGTCCTTGCTCGTCATCAGCCTGGAGTAGCATGGCCTGCTAGCTGAAGATACCTGTCTAGACTTTGTAAACATATATAATTTCAGTGAAGTAAATTCACTGATCGCCCAAAAATAGAGATATTAAATTTCTAACTATCCCAGAAAGATATAAGCAGTGGTGGAACGATAGAGCAGTTTTATACTGTCAACTTGGGACTGTCACGTTAAGTTGACAGTATACAACTGCTCTATCGTTCCACCACTGCTTATATCTCTCTGAGATATTTTGAAATTTAATATTTCTAGTTTTGTAAAATGTTTGTTTTAGTAAATCTTTATATATAAAAGTCAAGTTGTGTGTCTGTCTCCTACGATTTAGATTCCTAACTACTCCCACATTTTGCGGGGCAGTTTAACCAAAACCGGGTATCTTATAGTCGTGATTCATATCGAGCCCTTCTGGGTATTAGCGCGCGTCTACGATGAGTCTACGATTTTAAAAAAAAATTACCATCATTTTTTTCCATTTTAATGCATTTTTCGCTATTATATAAGGGAAGTAACTCTCTCAAAATGTCTACGATGAGTCAACGATTTAAAAAAAAATTTACCATCATTTTTTTCCATTTTTAATGCATTTTTTTGCTATTTTTTGGCTATAACTCTCTAAAAATGCTTATATAGTTATTTCCCTGACAAACCCGAGTAACGCCGGGCGATACTGCTAGTATAATATAATATTCTCCTAAGGTACTGAGTGTTCGTTTTTCATTCTGGTTTACACTCACGTTTTTATATACCCAGTCATATAGATATATACCCATATTTATATACATCACATACATACGTGTATGTGTACAAAGATGTGTACAGTGTGCGTAAGGTATTTGAGGACATACCTTTTTTGGGTCATTGCTGCATTTTTTGCTAACTCTGTATAATCTTTGTTTCAGAAAATTAAAATGGCAGACCCTTAGCTTACCCAAGAAATGAAGAGGCATGCTGTTATTGTGGTTATAAAGGCTGAGCATTGCGATTTAGAATCTCATTATTCTAAATCTCATTATTTTTTAAAATAATGAGACTAAGATATAAAGATTCACATACGAGCCGGATCTTCCGTCTGTAAGGAGTTAGAAACTGAAGATAAAAACATATCACCAGTATCAAAGTATAAAAAGCATTCTAAAAGGTTTGAAATCACAAGAACACTTGAATTTATCCAGCAAGTTTAAAAGACCAGTGATTACAATCCCAGAAAGTCCATGAAGCCAATTGCAAAAGATCTCCATGTGTCAGAAAGAACAGTCAGAAATGTTGTCCACGGAGACATCAAATATAAGTCCAATATGATGAAGAAAGGTCAATTTGTCGGAAATGGCAATAATAATAAT
>NC_043001.1:17155789-17195789 GCF_006345805.1 Octopus sinensis
TGTCCTGTCTGTGTTTAACCCCTTGTGGGTAGTAAAGAAATAGGTATTTCGTCTGTCTTTATGTTCTGAGTTCAAATTCCGCCCTGTTGACTTTGTCTTTCATCCTTTCGGAGTCGGTAACAAAGTAACAGTTACGTACTGGGATCGATCTAATCGACTGGCCACCTCTCCAATATTTCGGGTCTCGTGCCTATAGTAGAAAAGTATATACAGAATCTAAGCACATACAAGGTTTTATACAGGCTCTTAGTTGCGTAAGATCAAAATAATGTATTTATTCTTTTGCTTAGTATTGGAGCAGGAAAGATGATTCGAGGATTGATATAAAATTTCTCTGGAAGACAATAGTTACATTATTTTGATTTATTTATTTCTAAACACTTGTGTTTTGCCCAGCATTGTTCATATAATAATGATGTTCTTACTTTTTGCTTTTGATTTGTACGTAATACTTTTGCTTTCTGATGCTTTAAAACAATGGATATTTCGTATTTTTATGTTTGTTTATTTCTTTTTCTTTTATTTCCTTTGTGCCGAACAGCTGGTGTAATTTGTGGCCTTTAGAGAAATATTTGTTCAACAGGAAGTGACGAATGCTTTGCAAAACTGGTGCATAAACAATGCTGTATAGTATGTTATACAAAAGCATAAACTTCCTAGAATTTTCAGACAGTGGTTAGTTGATGGTAAACCTCAAATTTTTCCCGATATTGGCATCGTGTCAGTGTCTTACTTCAGTATTACGCAATCCCAATAATTATGACTTTATTGTAGAACAAAGCATATATTAATAAATCTCTGAACGAGATGTAAACAGTAACCGCTCGACAACGTAAAGTGTACTAGCCATCTGAATGTGGCTAGCCACTGGGGGTGGGTGTTACTGAAGCTTATAGCCCCAGGAGATCATCGTCTCCAGCTGGCTTTAGACACACTCTCTGTGCCTTCTGATATTCGCAAAGGGAGGTCATCCCCTCTCGAAAACCTAAGTGATATATACGGACAATAGTTTCGAGGTATTTGCCTCTCGTCAACGTACGGTAATCACCGATTTTCGATTGGAGAGACCTGTTTGCGAATATCTATTTAATGTTTTTCCCAGCAACCACTGTCACTGATTTAGAAAAACTGTCTGAAAGCATTAATAAATCTCCGAACGAGATGTAAACAGTAACCGCTCGGGCAACATGGTTGATGATATTGTGTGGATAGTTTAATTACATATGGATGGCACAATTACATGTGGCTGGCGGAAAAATGCTATAGAGTTCCCTGGACAGCTTGCATGTTTTTATATTTAGTTTAAATGCGAAGCGAAGAAACCCTTTTGGCACATTTGAGTCAAGTATGTTCATTTTCGGCGGCGAGCTGGCAAAAACGTTAGCACGCCGGGCGAAATGCGTAGCCGTATTTCGTCTGTCGTTACGGTCGAAGTTCAAATTCCGCCGAGGTCGACTTTGCCTTTTATCCTTTCGGGGTCGATAAATTAAGTACCAGTTATGCACTGGGGTCGATGTAATCGACTTAATCCCTTTGTCTGTCCTTGTTTGTCCCCTCTGTGTTTAGCCCTTTGTGGGTAGTAAAGAAATATATGTTCATTTTCGTTTTTCGCTTCATGGAGACGTTCGCAGGAAGTTTGCACGGGTGATTTCAATTCGTAAGGCTGTTATCTAAGTCGAGAGACATTCTAATATCTGCTTCATATTTATTCATTCAAGGACCATCGGGATGCTTCCATGGGTGCATCATAAATTGGAGATTCAGCTGAGTTACTTTTATATATATATAAACACATGTGAACCGTTGGAATTTTTTTTTTCTCCGTCTTCCTTTTCTATTGGACATTCCTCTGTCTCTTGTTTCCGAAGAAGAGTTTTGCTCGAAACGTAAAATCACCTTTCTTTCCTTCCCTGAGCGTCTGCTAATACTTTACATGTACCACGTCCTCGCATGGTTGTTTTTTTGTGTTTGTTCTTTGTTTTTGTTTTTTTTGATTTACAATATACATTCTTCTTTTCTTTTATTTGTTTCAGTCATTTGACAGCGGCCATACTGGAACACCACCTTTAGCGGAACAAATCGACTCCGGAACTTATTCTTTGTAAGCCTAGTAAGCCTATCGGTCTCTTTTGCCGAATCGGTTGTCTAGTGATGGTGGGATACAAACACACACAAACGCACACACACACACACACACCACACACACACACACACACACACATAGATATATACTCATATATATGATGGGCTTCTTTCAGTTTCCGTCTATTAAATTCACTTATAAGGCTTTGATCTGTCCAAGGCTATAGTAGAAGACACTTGCCCAAGGTGCGACGTAGGGGGACTGAACCCGTGATTATGTGATCGGGAAGCAACCTTCTTATTTCGCAGCAACGCTTGCGCCGAAATTACTTTTTGAAAATAAAAAAATTCACATCGTTTTGACTATTGTTTGAAGATAATATTTTACATAAATTAGCCATCCTCAGCTTCCACCTCGGCCTCAACACGGATTCGAAACCTGGTGCATGCTCTCCTCCCTGTGTCCGTGGGAAGACCTTTGGACACTTTTGTGATCTTGGCTACCACCTTTGCCTTAATGTTGCTGGCAGAATAGTTGGTCTCTTTCCCGATTACAATCGGGTGGAGATGGGGATGTTTACAAAGCCAGAAACTGGCGCTGGTGAAGTCGTAAAAATTCTCCGACAATCACTTCTGAATCTTTCCGGTGGTATGGCAAGGTGCCGAATCCTGGTGCCATACATATGGCTTTCTATTAGTAACCCTCTCTAGCTAAGGTTCGATCACAATCTCCAGCAGCTTCACAAAGCCGTCTGAATTGTACCTAGACCTGACGGCTTTGTTAACAGATAAGAGGCACCATAGCGTCACCCTCACTGAAGATATACCCAAAGACCATCACAGTTTGTGGGTACTTGGTTTTCATGAGTCCATGGCACATCTTAAGCCTTTACAGTGCTCACAGAGCATTCAATAGCAATTACGATGTCGGTTTTTTTATACCCGGCGCGAATCAACGCGCTGCAAATAATTATTTTCCGATATTCAGATGGCTTTTAATCCTCCATGTCAGCTAACTTTTTCTCAACAACTGCTACAATTTTTATGCTCTCCAACGCCGTTGACTGTTTACCAAAACATCACGCTGTTCCCAACAAAAAGAAGGTATATAAAAATAGTCAAATTTAGACCGAACGGACAGCATATACATGAATACATACATACATACATACATACATACATACATACATACATACATACATACACACATACATACATACATTATTACATACATACATACTTGCAAATATATATATATAAAATCACACGTGCCTCATATATAGTCACACGTACATACGCGCGCACACACACACACACGCACACGCACATATATATATATACATTATGTGTGTGTGTCTGTATGTATGTAATATATATGTATGTTTATGGCGTGCAGAATATTATGAAAACAAATGGTGAGTAAAGTTACATAAATATATATGTACAATCATATATACATATACACACCAACTCTGTCACCTATGTATATATATATATAAATTTATATATATATATATATATATAATATATATATATATATAATACATGTATGTATATATATATATACATATATATATATTACACATACATGTGTATATATATATACACATTTATATATATATTTATGTATATTATATATACATATATATATATATATATATATATATTTATGTATATTATATATATATATATTATATATATATATATGTATATATAAATATATATATATATATATATATATATATATATATATATATATATATATATATATATAAAAGTTGAGTTGTGGGGTATCGCACGAGTGGGATTATATAAGAAAAAAGGTTTGAAAATGCAATTTAAACGATGTTTATTTACTTAACCGGTTTCACTCTTTGGTAAAAGATTGTCAAAAGTTACGTTTAAGGAAACATTGAATAATATGGGTTCAAAAAAAGTTTTTACATAATTGTCACATTGAATATTATGCATTCAAAAAGTTTTTACATAATTGTCACATTGGATATTATGAATTCAAAAATGTTTTTTTATACATAATTGTCACATTACATGTATAAATATAGTGTTTGGTAACAGAGAAGTTCAATAGTGTGATGAGAATATTTGGGAAATTTGGCAGAGAAGGATAAAACAAATATATTATTGGGAATTGGTTGCGTTAATTATTGGTTGTCGCAAATTGTCACATTACATGTATATATATACAATCTTTGGTATATATATAAGCCTTTTGACAGCAAAAATTAAAATGGATTTTTTATACATCTCAGAATATTTTAAACAAGGCGAGAATATGTTTTTACTGACCTGTCGGTATTAGCAGAAGGCTGAACTGAGAGAACAGAGGAAGTAGCCAATGTGGTGTATACTTCCCCTTTATGCATGAATGATTTTGGGGTTATCAGGAGGTTAGTATGCGGGTGTGAATAGATGTGTCCGTGCCTGCTGGTCAGATAGCGTCTGTTTGTCACACACATATATATACACACCACACACACACACAAAAACAACACACACACACACACAATAGTAAACAAACAACACACACATACAAACAACACACACACACCACAAGAACACACACACCCACACACAACGCACCCACATATATCACATATACACACAGCACACAAATATAATATGTATCTATATATAACACACAGATATATAACACACATACACACACAACACATACACACCACACACAACACACCACAACACACCGCACACATACATACAATAATAAAATATCACACAAATACACCTAGCATATATATACACACATACAATACACACATACAGCATGTAAGTAATATACATACACAATATATGCATGCAATATACATACGCAGTACATACATATAATATATATATATATATAGACAATGCATATACATATATACACATATACATATAAATAGTGTTTACATACACATACATAGATGTACCACATATACACACAATACACATACATACAATGCATACACATACACGTACGCATACATATAATATATATATACACACACCACACATAACATACATACACAATGCATACATATATATATACACGCAATGCACATACATGTATTCATGCATATATAGCACACCTACAATATACATATATACAATGCACACATACACACAGATATATACACTTAATTGTACACATACATATACAATACACATACATACAATATACATATACACAATGCGCATGCAAATAATGTACATGTTTATACACACATAAACAAGCAAATAAATATACACACACACACATACACACACACACATATATATACATATATATATATATATATACACACATACATACATACATACATGCACATACATATATTTTTTCACACACATACACTCACATATCTGGAACAACCAAAACCTCCTCAACAGACAACATAGCAACGGGGGACAGAATCACAACAACCAAAACCTCTTCAACAGACATGTCAACGGGGGACAGAATCACAACAACCAAAACCTCTTCAACAGACATGTCAACGGGGGACAGAATCACATACAGCAAAATACCGCAAATAAAGAACCCCCAGGATTCCTTTTAGGCAAGGGCATCAGTTTCCACGACACCAGATGGTAGATACCAACCCCGAAAAACCAAAAATAGTGAATCTTTCTAACCTAAACCTGTCGACACCACCAAATAAAAATCCTTTCAAGAGGACTAAATCACCCCAACTCCGCAATACCCTAACTGAGGGAAATACAGGATGACATCTCGCACTTTTGCAGAAAATTACGCCTCACAGAGGAATTTTTTGACAGGAAAACTAATAATAATGACGAATCAATGGTCTGTAACAAAAGCAACTATAATCCCATAAAAGGCAAAAACAAAACCTTAGACAAATTTTGCGATTACATCTCCAACTCCCTTATGGTGAACTCCCACAACCTAAACTCAAACCCAACACCAGTAAAAGAGAATGGGAAATCATCCATACGCTACGAGACAATCATGACGTCACAATAAAGGAAGCTGATAAGGGTAGTACGGTCGTTGTTATGAATACTGAGCAATATAAAAACTCTGTATCTCTCTTTTAGAGGATACCACATACTACGAAAGAGTAGTCGACTACCAGCAATCCAAAACAATGACCAATCTGAAGGCACTCATTTACCACACCGGAATGACTTGACAGCAAAGGAATGCAACTACATTACTAATTTAATTGCAAAACCAGCACACTCTATGGGCTTCCAAAAATACACAAGAGTCAAATTATCACAGAAGCTTGCAAAAAGTCCACTTCAACCTGCATCACTATACCACATCCCACTGATCTCAAACTGAGATCAATAGTGGCAGGCCCAAGTTGTGAAACACACAGACTTAGCAACTTTATAGATATCATCTTAAAGCCAATACTGAAACACATTCCAAGTATTGTAAGAGATGACCTGGACCTATTAAACCATCTCCCCAAACATGCCGATAAAGACACCTTAATCGTTTCTTTTGATGTTATTAATCTTTACACCACAATTCCACATGAATTTGGACTGGAAGCCATTAAATTCTGGCTGGATAAATATCCCAATGAGATCCCGGAAAGAATTAAAAAAGAATTCATAATTGAGGGCCTCAAATTTATTCTGCAAAACAACTTCATGTATTTCCACAACAACACTTACAGACAGGTCTCAGGAACTGCAATGGGTACGAAAGTTGCACCTACCTATGCAAACCTGGTGATGGCCTACCTGGAATCACATATCTATGAAAAATCCAAATATAAGTACGGCCAGTCTTTCCACAAATACTGTTGGAGAACTGGAAACGCTACTTAGATGATTGCCTTATCCTATGGTCCCACACACTCGACCAACTTATAGACTTCAAAAACCTTATCAACAGTGTAAATAACAACATTCAATTCACAATGGAATATAGTCAGGACCAACTCCCTTTTCTTGACATCCTAATCATTAAAAAAGGCGTCAACATTGAAACTGACATCCATTACACAACCCACTGACTCTAAACAATACCTTCTATTCACCTCAATCACCCAAAACACACAAAGACAAATATCCCCTTCAACCTAGCGAGAAGAATCTGCACTATTGTCTCAAATGACACAACACGAAATAGAAGACTCCGGGAACTAAGGGCAATTCTTCTCGAAAGACATTACCCGGCATCACTAGTAGACAACGGAATAGAACGGGCCAAATCAATCAACATTCAAGACCTTCGAAAACCCAAACACATCCACAGTACAGTCAATAGCCTCCCTTATCTCTCAACACACAACCCAAGGAATGCAGAAGCTTACACTATTATATACAACAACATTCCACAACTAAATCAAGACCCACGCCTGAAAAAAATACTGGCAGCTCATAAAATAATAAAAAGTAAGAGACAACCTAAATCCCTAAAAAACCTCCTAACCAACGCAAAATTACACAACACAAACCCACCGCCCACCATCAAAAAATGCGGTCGCCCCAACTGCAAGACCTGCATCCACCTCATTGAGGGATCGTCGTACAAGTTCCACTCGGGACACACATTCATCATAAAAAATAATTTCACGTGCGCATCAAAAAAAAATTTACTCTACGTCATAAGGTGTGAAGGATGCCACGAAGACTACATGGCAAACGAGCCTACCCTCAGAGACAGAATGACAGTTCACCGACAACAACTGAGGGACCCCTCCACAAGACAGATACCACTAAGTGGACACTTAGACCTTTGTGCACACAATAAGTCCCCCAAATTCTTAGTCTTCCCACTATACCAATGCTCGGACAACACCACAGACCAAACACGAATAAATAAGGAAAGTAATCTTATTCAAAATACAGACCACAACTAAACATACTCTAACATACCCTGGAAACACATCCAGAGCAAGCACACAGGGACGCGCGCACGCTCACAGCATATCGTGCGGGCGGGCACATGCGCGCATCGGCACGCATAGGACACACTAGCGGGCATTGACCGCACACATACGTGGCATGCACACGCATGCATTATATATATGTAGGTGATGTATGTGTGTGAGTGTTGTGTGTGGTGTGTGTGCACGTTGTGTGTGTGTGTGCGGGTGGTGTATATATATAGTGTGTGTGTGTGTGTGTGCACTGTGTGTGCGTGTGTGTGTATATGTGTGCGTGCGCGCGCGTTTGTGTGGTGTGTGTGTGTGCACGTGTGTATATATGGTTGTGTGTGTGCACTGTGTGCGGGTGTGGTGTTTGTGTATGGTGTGTGTGTGTGTGTGTGAGCATTGTGTGTACGTATGTATGTATTTACATGGGTATTTGTTTTATTATATATATAATATATTATGTGTGTGGTGTTGTGTGTGTATAGCATGGTATGTTGTATATGTTAGTATTGTTTGTGTGTGTGTGCGGCATGTAGAGATATATTTGAGTGTGTACGCTATAGGTTTGTAATTGTGTGTGTGGGGGGTGTGGGAATTTTATATATATATATGTGTGTGTATGTGTGTGAAAAAATATATGTATATGCATGTATGTATGTATGTATGTGTGTGTATATATATATATATATATGTATATATATATGTGTGTGTGTGTATGTGTGTGTGTGTATATTTATTTGCTTGTTTATGTGTGTATAAACATGTACATTATTTGCATGCGCATTGTGTATATGTATATTGTATGTATGTGTATTGTATATGTATGTGTACAATTAAGTGTATATATGTGTGTGTATGTGTGCATTGTATATATGTATATTGTAGGTGTGCTATATATGCATGAATACATGTATGTGCATTGCGTGTATATATATATGTATGCATTGTGTATGTATGTTATGTGTGTGTGTGTGTATATATATTATATGTATGCGTACGTGTATGTGTATGCATTGTATGTATGTGTATTGTGTATATGTGGTACATCTATGTATGTGTATGTAAACACTATTTATATGTTATGTGTATATATGTATATGCATTGTCTATATATATATATATTATATGTATGTACTGCGTATGTATATTGCATGCATATATTGTGTATGTATATTACTTACATGCTGTATGTGTGTATTGTATGTGTGTATATATATGCTAGGTGTATTTGTGTGATATTTATATTATGTATGTATGTGTGCGTGTGTTGTGTGTGTGTGTGTGTGTGTGTGTGTGTGTTGGTGTGTATGTGTGTTATATCTGTGTATGTTTATATAGATACATATTATATTTGTGTGCTGTGTGTGTATATGTGATATATGTGGGTGCGTGTGTGTGGTGTGTGTGTTCTGTGGGTGTGTGTGTTGTTTGTATGTGGTGTGCGTTTGTTTACTATGGTGTGTGTGTGTGTGTTGTTGTGTGTGTGTGTGTGTGTGTGTGTATATATATGTGTGTGACAAACAGACGCTATCTGACCAGCAGGCACGGACACATCTATTCACACCCGCATACTAACCTCCTGATAACCCCAAAATCATTCATGCATAAAGGGGAAGTATACATCACATTGGCTACTTCCTCTGTTCTCTCAGTTCAGCCTTTCTGCTAATACCGACAGGTCAGTAAAAACATATTCTCGCCTTGTACTTAAAATATTCTGAGATGTATAAAAAATCCATTTTAATTTTTGCTGTCAAAAGGCTGTATATATATACCAAAGATTGTATATATATACATGTAATGTGACAATTTGCGACAACCAATAATTAACGCAACCAATTCCCAATAATATATTTGTTTTGTCCTTCTCTGCCAAATTTTCCCAAATATTCTCATCACACTATTGAACTTCTCTGTTACCAAACACTATATTTATACATGTAATGTGACAATTATGTATAAAAAAACATTTTTGAATTCATAATATCCAATGTGACAATTATGTAAAAACTTTTTTGAATGCATAATATTCAATGTGACAATTATGTAAAAACTTTTTTTGAACCCATATTATTCAATGTTTCCTTAAACGTAACTTTTGACAATCTTTTACCAAAGAGTGAAACCGGTTAAGTAAATAAACATCGTTTAAATTGCATTTTCAAACCTTTTTCTTATATATATATATATATATATATATATATATATATAATATATATATATACACGTATATATATAGTTACCTGGTTTCTTTATTCACCACTAATTTGTTTTCAGAAAATTCTGCTCGCCATTTTAAGTCATAAAGCTGAGACTGATGAGATTTGTTCTAAGTTAAAACCTGTGTAATTCGCCACTGTATATAAGAAGCTACTCTCAGTTAAGTATATACATGCATACATGCATACATACATACATACATACATACATACATACATACATACATACATACATACATACATACAGAGCCGCAGCAAGCTAAGATAGACGCACACATAAGAGCGCATGTGTACATACATACATACAAACATACATACAAACATACATACATACATATATACATACATAATACATACAAACATACAAACATAAATACATACATTCATACATACATACATACATACATACATACATACATACATACAAACATACATGCATACATACATACATACATACAACATACATACATACATACAAACATACATACATATATACATACATACATACATATACATATATATATATATATATATATATATATATATATATATATATATATATATGTATATATATGTACAGATATGTGTGTGCGCGTGTGTGTATGTGCGTATGCATGAGCAAAAAGAAAAGAGAACAGAGCCGCAGCAAGCTAAGATAGACGCACACATAGGAGCGCATGTGTACATATTTACACAAACACACAGAGACGTATGTGTCCACAAATGAAACTACACAAATTCACAAACACAGACAAAGGCTTATAAATATGCATCCGCTTAGACACAGAGAGAACCATCGACAAAAGGCAATTTGTTAAAGATGAAAAAAATAAAAACAGAAGTGGAGATTGGAATTAAAATGAAATAAAACGTTCCGAAATCTATAGAAATATAAAGGGAGTGATAGATTTTGTAAGAAAAGAATCAGCTACTCTGAATTACATAGAATTCAGTTCTAGAGCAAAATATTTCACTTAGTATAAATTCACGCAAATTAAAGGCATAAATAAATCTTATACATGCAAATAACTGAGGTTTATAAATACATATTGCATTGAGTCAAAAGTCTGGCAATATCTTACTAACTTATTTGCTTTATTCGTCATGTTACAGCAAAAGTGGTCTAAGCATTCAAAGAAGAGGTCATCGAGTGACACCGTCTGAAGCCGCCTTTCTTCCAGTTCTTTGATCCGACGTTGCTACCAGTTCTTGGAATTCCAGGCGAAAACTGCTTCACTGAAGTTTTCCACCTCATCTCAATTGATGAAGTGTTGTGAGTGCTGGAAGTGAGCCTAGTAATTGCTTCGAGGGAGGTAGATCCGGATTATATGCTGGGTGTGACATCAGTTCGTAGATTTTTGTTCGAAGATTTTTGCGATGGGTCAAACGAAGAAACGGCGTTCTTCCGTGAAATTCAGTTTGCTGGGGAAAAGGGCGGCCAAAACAGTTCTCATGCTTCAAACAGCTTACAAGGAAGCTGCCATGAGCATAACACAAGTTTACGAGTGATTTTCAAGCTTTAGGAACGGTCATTTATCGCTTGAAGACTAACCTTGTTCAGGGCGACCGTCGACCACCCGAACGAATGAAAGCATCATGGAAATTCATGAACTGATCTTAGAGGACCGTGACCGAACAACTGACGAACTTGTGGATATGACTGGTGCGTCCTGGAGTTCTGGAGTTCCTGCCATCGAATTTTCAGCGAGGGATTGCCAATGAAAAGAGTTGCAACAAAATGTGTGCCGCGCTTACTCAGGGAAGATCAAAAGCAGTGACTACTGAATGCATGTGGTGAACTGAAAGAACGGCTGGAAGTTGATCCGGACCTTTAACCGACGTTCATCAGTGGTGGTGAAAGCTGGTGCTACGGAACTTGTAGATGTAGAAGAGATGAAGGGGGAAAAAAAAACGATCTTAGAGGACCGTCACCGAACAACTGACGAAATTGTGGATATGACTAGTGCCATCCTGGAGCTCCTGCCATCGAACTTTCTGCGAAGGATTGCGGATGAAAAGAGTTGCGGCAAAACGTGTGACCCGCTATCTCACGGAAGATCAAAAACAGTGATTCCTGAATGCATATCGTGAACTGAAAGACCAGCTTGAAGTTGATCCGGACCTTTTTCCAACGTTCATCAGTGGTGGTGAAAGCTGGCGCTACGGAACTTTTAGATGTAGAAGAGATGAAGTAAAAAAAAAACGACGGAGGCGTTAAAAGGCATCACCTCGCAAGAGATCCAGCACTGCTTCGAACAGTGGAAAACGCGTCTGCACAGACACATTGCTTCAAACGGAGAATATTTTGAACGCGATAAAAGTGTAAACATGTGAAACTAAGTGAATAAAATAACACTGCAAAATTCCGGTTTCCTTGGGTACTCTTTCCTATGTCTTGATCTAGTTCGTCCAGTTTGTCCGAAAGGACATACATGTATGTATGCACAGTAACAATCCTCAGCTTTACGTTGCAAGTTATTACTGTATTTTAAAAATCTAACTGTAATAGTTATCTCAAGAATTTACGCTTCAAACTTTTCCATTTCGTTCATCTTCGATAAGCGCAATTACTTTTTATACCACACTAGCAGTATCGCCCGGCGTTGCTCGGGTTTGTAAGGGAAATAACTATATAAGCATTTTTAGAGAGTTATAGCCAAAAAATAGCAAAAAAATGCATTAAAAATGGAAAAAAAAATTATGGTAAATTTTTTTTTAAATCGTTGACTCATCGTAGACATTTTTAGAGAGTTATAGCCAAAAAATAGCAAAAAAATGCATTAAAAATGGAAAAAAAAATTATGGTAAATTTTTTTTTTAAATCGTTGACTCATCGTAGACATTTTTAGAGAGTTACTTCCCTTATATAATATCGAAAAAATGCATCAAAATGGAAAAAAATGATGGTAAATTATTTTTAAAATCGTAGACTCATCGTAGACGCGCGCTAATACCCAGAAGGGCTCGATATGAATCACGACTATAAGATACCCGCTTTTGGTTAAACTGCACCGCAAAATCTAAATCGTAGGAGACAGACACACAACTTCACTTTTATATATAAAGATATATCTTTTACTGTAGTCACATCACTGTTCTTGCGAAGATTTCCCTTGCGAAGATTTCCCTTGCGAAGCACCCTGTTGATGTTTTCTACTTTACTGAATAGTTAGCTGTGTCATATAGACTCTGCGTTCAGTAGTTATAAAGATATTGTTCATAGGCCTACAGAAGTGTGTGTAAGTTTCGTATTCAAATCTTCCTCTTTATTCTTAGAGAGCACTGGACACTTGACAGCGATATTTAGGCGGTAATGTGTTTGTAAGTATGCACACACATACACACACGCACGCTCACACATACACAAACACGAACACAAATAAATAGATAGATACAGACACATGATATATATATATATTTAATAAATGCGCCCTTTTAAAGCCTAGCCAGGCTCATGGGCCCGGTTTCCCGGTTTCCTTGGCATATGTGTTCCCCAGCTGGATGGGACGCCAGTCCATCGCAGCGTTACTCATTTTTGCCAGCTGAGTGGACTGGAGCAAAGTGAAATGAAGTGTTTTGCTCAATGTATATGGAAAAGTGTCAAGGCATAAAATGCTAAAATAATTTTATAAACAACTCTTCAGTACCGGTTTCAGTCATTGAAACTTTTTCAACTGTAAGTATGGAAAACAATTAAGTTTTGGAAAAATTAAAAGAAAAGTTTTTTAAAAGAATATTTGCATAGTATTCAAATACAAGGGGCATTTTCCTTGTTTCTCCCTGTCCCTGTCTCTCTTGTTTACTCCTGTGGGTTCGAGGTCGTTGTGAATTCTTGGCAGGAAAGAAGAAGAATGCCGGAATGCCATGATATTACAAAATACAGACCCCTTTTCAACGCATCTACAACAAAATACAGACCTCTTTTGAAAGCACCCACTACGGCCTTAGAATAACACAAACACACACGGAAATATTAAAAATGATACACTCAAGAGATTTCCAAGAACTCATTAAAAAACAGTCCCAATCGCTGCTATAATCCATAACGAACCACTTTTAGGTCACTTAACCATTTAACATCCAACTACTATCATACCACCTCCATTTCCTTCTTATTCTCCCTTCGCTTTTTCCTTTTTATTCGTCTTCTTCCTCTTCGCTACCTCCTTCCTAACTTTACCAGTATTGCTGTTTAGAATAACACCTACGCAAATTTTATAAACAATATATTAAAAAGAGAGGTCTCAAGAATTCAATCACTACTACCATCCACAACAAGTCACTTTCAGGGCACTTGGCCATTTAATATCCTACTACTATCATTGCACTCCCGCATTCTTATTCTTCGCCTCCTCCTCCTTCTTATTTTTCTTCTGCTTCTTCTCCTTCTTTTTCTTCTCCTTCTTCTTCCTTGCCAAGAATTCACAACGACCTCGAACCCACGAGAGTAGACAAGAGAGACAGAGACAGGCAGAAACAACGAAAATACCGCTTGTATTTGAATACTATGCAAATATTGTTTTAATAAAATCTTTTCTTTATAACGACAAATACGTACTCAGAACAGTAAATACGGATGTTCCACCAATTATGCATACATTCACAAGCGAATGACTGAATACACAACGTCTTATCATAGTCACACATGGATAAACTCACTGCACCTATTGCACCGACATCTGTAGACGCCAGTCCTAAACATATTAAAGGCTGCATCTGATGTTATTTTATATATATATATATACTAGCACTATGACCTGGCGCTGTCGGTCTAGTTCTAGTGCTTGTTGTTGTTACCGGGTCGCAGTAAAAATTTCTCACTAAATCAAGAGCTAAGTTTCTTATCACAATTCAGCCCGGGCCAGTTTTGTTGTTTATGAGCTAGTTGGGGCTTTTTATGAGAGTAATTAATATTCCCATATGCCCATAAGGGGTCGGTTTATCGATTATTTTAAAGGCTTCCTGGTGTGACGACCACCCTCAGACACTTTTGAAAGCCCATAGAAAATGCGAGTCTTTTACGTGAAAAACTGTGGATTTGTATAAACACACAGATACACAGACATTTTGCCGTTTATATATATAAATATATATATATGTATATATATATATACACAGTAAAAAATGGAGGAATTTTGATTATCCCCACGTGCAGAGTTGTAATGTAAAAGATATACATATAAAATAAAAGAAGGAAAATGCACGCATTTTACATGGTTTTAAATTTTTGTTTAATGTATTTCACATTGTATTTGTCAACCGGTTTCGCTTTCACTAATCATGGCGTTAAAATTATTGTAATTTCGTATTTTCTTAAGAAGATTTTAATTCATGTTGTGTATAGAGAAGTTTGTGCACGAATGATACAACAAGTAGAAAAATCCAATGGGGTGTAACTGGTGATCGTTATTATTGCGGACGGTGGGGGAGGTAATTGCTCATCTTTCGGAGAGGGGATAAATAAATATATGTACATAAAAACCCAAAAGCTAAAGTAGTCGGATGAAATATGTACAGTGATGGCTGTGTAATCATGAGTTAAACTATATACTGAAATCAAAGTTGGCTATAAGTTCATATTTATATGTGTTCCGTATTTTTCGATGACGAAATTTTCTTTATTTAGACGTTCTTGTATAGAAATTGTTTCTTTGCACTGGTAGATGAGGAAAACTGTGAAGTTTGGTTGCATATTGCCTGCATATCTCTAGAAATGTGCAGGGAATATCAAATATCGTGATTAGCGAAATGCAGGTGATATATCAATGTCATGATTAACGAAAGCAAAACCGGTTGACACACACAATATGAAAAATATTAAAAAATATATGTGTGTGAATCTTCCTTCTTTTATTTTATACATATACATTTTATATATATATATATATATATATATATATATATATATATATATATATATATATATATATATATATATATATATATGTTAGAAGGTTTGAAGATGATGTACAGGTATTATATATTAGAAGAAATGAGGTACTCAAAAATCTGGATGGTTTTATATTTACAGATTTATATTAGTATGTTACAGTGGTATATATGTCAGCACAATTATTTCTTCTTTCTCTCTTTCTTCTTTCTTCCCTTCTCCAGCGACACCCCTTCCAGATACACAGGCACACACACACGCCCACATACACACACACACACACTCTCTCTCAAAAGACAATGATAAAAGGAAATCTAGACAATTTTTTGAAAAGTGACATTTTGCACCCCTTGGAGTGACCAGCTGGGTTTGCCATTTCTAAAAGCCAAGAATCACTTACTATTTAAAGACTGACCATCTGCAAAGATATCAACAAACTTTTTCTTCTTTCTCTCCTTCTTCCTTTCCTTCTCTTTTTGTTTAACACTTCTTTCAGATACGAACACACACACGCGCTCCCTCTCTCACTTTCTCCCCATTCCTCACCCTCTTGTACTATCTTATATCTCTCCCCACCCCTACACACTCATTTCTTCTAATATATATATATATATATATACACAGAAAGAGAGAGAGAGACAAACAAACAGACAGATAGGTGGGTAGAATCGATGGAAAGGTAGATAGATGGATGGAGGAATAAATAGATAGATAAATAGATAGACAGATAGATATATAGATAGTTAGATAGATAGATAGATAGATAGATAGATAGATAGATAGACATACAGACAGACAGACAGACAGACAGACAGACAGATAGATAGATAGATAAATAGATAGATTAGATAGATAGATAGATAGATAGATAGATAGATAGATAGACAGACAGACAGACAGACAGACAGACAGACAGACAGATAGATAGATAGATAGATAGATGATAGATAGATAGATAGATAGATAGATAGATAGCATACAGACAGACAGCAGACAGACAGACAGACAGACAGACAGATAGATAGATAGATAAATAGATAGATATATAGATAGATAGATAGATAGATAGATAGATAGATAGATAGACAGACAGACAGACAGACAGACAGACAGATAGATAGATAGATAGATAGATAGATAGATAGATAGATAGATAGATAGATAGATAGATAGATAGATAGATAGAAATGCGCTTTTTCTCGAGAAATTTCATCTCGAAAGGTGAAACTTTTCTTGGTATCAACATCTGTTGTGCTGTGGTTTATTCTACCATGTAAAGGCGACGAGCTAGCAGAAACGTTAGCATCCCGGGCGAAACGCTGAGCAGTATTTCGTCTGTCTTTACGTTCTGAGTTCAAATTCCGCCGAGGTCGACTTTGCTTTTCAGCCTTTTGGGGGTCGATAAATTAAGTACCAGTTACGCACTGGGGTCGATATAATCGACTTAATCCGTTTGTCTGTCCTTGTTTGTCCTCTCTGTGTTTAGCCGCCTGTGGGTATTTTAAAAATAGGTATTTCGGCTGTCGCTACGTTCTGAGTTCAAGTTCCACCGAGGTCGACTTTTCCTTTTATCCTTTCGGTGACGATAAATCAAGTACCAGTTGTGTACTGGGGTCGATCTAATCGACTGGCCCCTTCCTCCAACATTTCGAGCCTTGTGCCTAGAGCAGAAAAGATTATTCTATCATGTAGCCATAACTCATTTTCGACAAACAGCCAAAGGTTATTTATAGTCAGAATTGGAACCGAAAGTTTTCGTACTTTAATTTCTAATTCAAAATTGTTTTCCTATTTTAAATATATTTTTGTACGGTTCACATGTCATAGCATTTTACTCTTTTACTCTGCCTTAGTCTCGTAGAATACTTCTGCTGCAGAAAAAATGCTTACTGATCAGTATAAATCGTATTGTGAAAATCAGGTCCAGCTAGATTTAACTTCTTGTTTTTATAATTATTAAAAATATAAGTTTTCTCCTCATTTACGTAACTTATAGAAGGAAGGTTGACCCTAATAAAATTTAAGTATTCAATATGGTGGCTTCATATTTTTTTCATCATTTGTAGACACTCGTTTCAATATATTTAGAGCTCACTGTTACAGCTCAGAGTCAATATATTCTTAGTAAGTTTACGTCATGGTCAAGTCTTTCGGAATTATATAAAAATGATATGAATACAAGAAAAATGAAATAGAAGAGCGAACACAAATAATCTTGTCATGTGACTATATGCCTTTAATAACATTCAAATGTTTTCATCGGGTGGAGATAATTTAAGACGGTAAGTTTTTCCTTCATGTTGATGAAAAGAACATCCGTTTTGCGGTAGAATCATTGTAGATGTTTTTTATTAGATACTAAATAGAATGTGTACAGAACTTAATGGGGCCCTTTTATTAGTTGTGACATATGCTAGTTCAGGCCCATAAACCAAGAGCAATTATATTATGCGTGTAACTCTGTGAGGTCAATGAACGCAGCGATTTAGTGTGTAGATTATAGCTGAAAAAAAAAAGACTTCACAAGTGAAAATAAAACTGAAACTAATTCAAATGAAATAAGCCAAAATGGAATCAAATAAAAAGTAAAACAAATATATATATATATGTGTGTGTGTGTGTGTGTGCGTGTGTGTAAATATATATATATATATATGTATATACATACATATATATACATATATCTATATACATATATGCATATATATATACCTACATATATATATATATATATATATGTATATATATATATATACATACATATATATATATATGCATACATATATATATATATATATATATACATACATATATATATATATACATATATATGTATATATATATATATATATATATATATATTATATATATATATATATATATATATATATATATATGTTTATAAATACATGCATACATATGTATGTCATTATTCAGTTTTATTTCAAGATTTCTTGCCAATAAAGAGTCGGTTTCTGACATAGATTCAAGGCTCCTTCATTGGAATTTTAATATCAACAACAGGGTATTTTTGTATGTATGTATATGTATGTATCTTTGTTTGCATGTATGTATGTATGTATGTATGTATGTATGTATGTATGTATGTATGTATGTATGTATGTATGTATGTATGTATGTATGTATATGTGTGTGTATGTACGTATATCTTGTAGAATAAAATATAACAATGTACTAAAAGGGGAATAAAATAAAAAGGCTATTAGAATTACAAAGTTACAAAAATTAGAAAAAACTTTTAGTATTTTTCATGAATTAGTACCGCAAAAATTTCAGTAAGAACACAAAAAAAAGCTAAGTTTCACGCCAAATTTCGTATTACAATTAGCCAATATTTATGCTAGGAACTTACTATATTACCAGCAACAAGTTCTCTCTTCACATGTACATGCACCAATCCCACAAGATGCCTTAGGCTTAATGATTCAAATGATTCAATGATTCAAAGTCTCCCTTGACCTCAAGTGGCCTGAACTCTTTACATGAACACTACCCTGTACTTAACTCCATGTCCCCCTTTATGGCCTTGCTTTTTGCTTTTGAGCCAGAAAATTAACTAACTAGCTAACTAACATTTCCTCTCAAAATTTGCCGTGTATTGTGCCAATGTTTTCACCGATAAGAACCATACACCAAAGAGTTAAGTGAGATTAATATGTAGCAACGGGCTTCTTTCAGTTTCCGTCTACCAAATTCACCCACAAGGCTTTGGTTGGCCTGAGGCAATAGTAGAAGACACTTGCCCAAGGTGCCACGCAGTAGGACTGAACCCGGAACCATGTGGTCGGTTAGCAAGCTAGTTACCACACAGCCACTCCTATATATATAGCTTACAGTCCCGCGAAGGTAAGATCGGCAAAAAAAGTACTTCATCTGGTGAGAGACAAGTATTGTGTAATAAACACAACATTTATTTTTATGATCTGCTAACAGTTTCTTGCTAAAACAGGACGATCTGTTTTAGCTTGTATATGCCATATGAACAAAGCCAGAAGATTGCATGAAGGCACCAGCCATGTTATAAGAATGCTGTCTGAATCGTTTTCCTTGAATCAAACTATTAATCTATAATATAAATTGGACATGGGCGATCGTTGTACTCTTTCTTGTCTTGAGGTTCACAGCCAAACGGCTGGGTGGTTTCGCATGAAAAATGGCTCACATGTGCAGACGGGTGCATGGATTGGAATACAGTTTGTATTTTTTCGTAACCTTCATACTTACCGAGAAAATCGATTAAAACCTTTTCTAATGGAATTTCCCTCTTTCTTCTGCCATTAAAACAACCAGTTGCTTAGGAACTGTTTTCTGACGAGGTGGGGTCAGGAAATTTTCATATAGCTGGAGGCTCTAATCGAAACAGGGGACCCGAAATGTTACGGTTAACAAAATTGTTATAGATTATGCCTAACCGAAAACGATCACAGCCACATCATCCAAAGAGACCGGGTGAAACCGGGCTTAGCTGCTGTGGAAGCACTCCGTCGGTTACGACGACGAGGGTTCCGGTTGATCCGAATCAACGGAACAGCCTGCTCGTGAAATTAACGTGTAAGTGGCTGAGCACTCCACAGACACGTGTACCCTTAACTTAGTTCTCAGGGATATTCAGCGTGACACAGAGAGTGACAAGGCCGGCCCTTTGAAATACAAGTACAACAGAAACAGGAAGTAAGAGTGAGAGAAAGTTGTGGTGAAAGAGTACAGCAGGGATCACCACCATCCCCTGCCGGAGCCTCATGGAGCTTTAGGTGTTTTCGCTCAATAAACACTCACAACGCCCGGTCTGCGAATCGAAACCGCGATCCTATGACTGCGAGTCCACTGCCCTAACCACTGGGCCATTGCGCCTCCGCGCTTAGATGCTAGTAACTCATAAAAATATACTGTTTATAAAACTATACATGTGTGTGTGTGTGTGTGTGTGTGTGTGTTTGTGTGTCTGTTATTTTTTCATGAAAAATTACATATGTACCTATATATAACTCAATAGTCACCTTTCACTAGCGTGTATGTCTTACAAGCATTTATCACCCTCCCACCCACTAATTCCACTAATTGTTCTCCATGAAGTCACGAGCTAAAACAGTGAATAGTCACCCATTTGACAATCCCACCATTGACCCAGCGGAATATCCGGGATGTGAAAGCTAGAAGTAGGAGGAAAGAGAAGGGGAAGTGAAGGAAAGAGAGGGAGAGAAAGACAGAGAAAGAGAGTGAGGAGGAAGAAAAGCGACAACGAGTAGGCGACCTCCACATCAGCTAGGTGGTCACCTTTCAACTGAGTGAAGTGTAGTAATCTAAAATGAGAGAGCCTTGCTGAAGAACCCAATACACAGGAGTGCGTATGTATTTATATATACATGTATGCATACACACACATGTCTATCTATACAGCAAACATACGCAGACATGTATTTCTCTATCTTTTGAAAATGTCGCGATAAATTTCACGAATAAATTGTCATTCTGCATAATATGCTGCATTGAGTACGTTATTGAAAGTGGACAATTTTTAGATTAGTAGCATAAATAAACATGAACACACACACACACACACAATATTGATACATATACTGATATACACACACACACACACACACACATATAATATATATATATATATATATATATATATATATATATATAAACATATATATATATCACAATGATCACAATGACCGACCAGGCTATCAGATGTTGCTACACATCGCTGGTCACAATGCGCTTCGCATTGTTTTTTGCCTTCAAATGACGCCACCCCGCTGGCTAAGCGAGCAGGCCAACAGAAGAAAGAGTGAGAAAGTTTTGGTGAAAGAGTACAGCAGGGGTCGCCACCACCCCCTGCCGGAGCATCGTGGAGCTTTAGGTGTTTTCGCTCAATAACCACTCACAACACCCGGTCTGGGAATCGAAACCGCGATCCTACAACCGCGAGTCCGCTGCCCTAACCTCTGGGCCATTGCGCCTCCACACACACACACACACACACACACACATATATATATAGAGTGAGAGAGAGATAGAGAGATAGATAGATAGAGAGATAGATAGATAGATAGATAGATAGATAGATAGATAGATAGATAGATAGATAGATAGATAGATAGATAGATAGATAGATAATGCTCGAATTGAGGAACAGATAGACAGCCGACAACGGATGAAGAGTCGTTCTTTATGTTACTTGTCCTGTTTTCCAGAGATTACGTCTTTTATTTGGTGGCATATTTTTCCCAATATTGTAAAGAAAGAATTATGAACATAGAACAAAATTATACATTAATCCCTCCAATATTGTAAACCAAAAATTATGAACATAGGAAGAAATTATACATTAATCCCTATTTTTGTAAGCAGTTGTATCCGTAAAAATTTTATTTCAAAAGAGAAGAAATTGAAAGAAGATAAGAGAAAAGAACAGACAAAGAAAGTGAAAGATGTACGTACGTCTATATGAAATGGACATGTGTGTGTATGTATGCATACGTGTGTGCGTGCGTGCTTGCGCGTGTGTATGTGAGAGAGAAAGAGAGTGAGAAAGAGAGATAGAGTGAGGGATTTAAGGTGTGTGTCGTGATGATTGACGGGTTTTATGGTACACACACATATAGAAAATGTGACGTAATAGTATAAAATTTTTACGATAGTTGATTTATGGAAAAGATTATGTCAAACTTTTGAAATGCAAATATGTGAATGAAAATTTAGTTTAATTTGTAGCAAAAATAGTATATTAAGATATACATACATAATATATATATATATCCGAAATTGCTAATCTTCAGTCAGGAACCGGATCATCTTAGCAATTTCGGATATATATATATATTATGTATGTATATCTTAATATATAAAATCCGTTCCGTCTGTCTGTTTGTGCGCTTATAACTCGAGTATTGTTCATCCGATCGCACTCAAATTTTAAACATGGATACATGAGAGACCTGGTCGTTCTGTGATCTAAAAAGATTTCCAAAATCGTTAGTTTCAAGCTCAATCACAACCGAGAAAGGAACTTCATGGGAAAAAGTTTCTTCTCTCAATCTGGTGGGAATTGTTTGCACCTAATGCAACAACCAATGCTCAAGTCTACTGTCAGCAATTAGAGCGTTTGAACCAAATTTTGAAGAAAAAAAGAACCGCTTTAGTGAATCGAAAAGGAATGACGTTTCATCAGGACAATGCGCGACCCCACACTGCAAAGATCACATCACAGAAGATCGAAGAACTTGGTTGGGAAAAAAATTCCTCATCCACCTTATTCTCTCGACCTTGCTCCTTCAGACTACCATTTGTTTCGTAGTTTACAGACTCATTTGGGGGAAATAACTTTCGCAGGCCAAGAGGAGGTCGAAACTGACATTTCAGAGTTCTTCGCTTTGAAACCCAAAGAGTTTTACATTGATGGGATTAAAAAGCTTGTAAATAGATGGAAGGAAGTCATAGATAATCAGGGCAAGTACATTGGTGATTAAATTTCAATTAGATATAACATTTGATCACTTGTTTTCTTTATTCAAAATTCCGACAGAACTTACAGGATGACTTGATATATATACACACACACACATGCACACACACATACACACACACATACAAACACACACGGACACACACACACACACACACACACACACACACACACACACACATATATATACACGTATATATTGTTAGCACAAACTTCGAAGTGATTGTCATGACTATTCCTATCTATCTATCTATCTATATATATATATATATATATATATATATATATATTATGCTTTTTCTCAACCGTCGTCATGCTTGGAGTACCATCATATATATATATATATATATAAAAATGTATGTATGTATATGCATGTAAGGCTATATATATATATATATATATATATATATGAACCTATGATAGATTTATAGATAGATAATTTCCGCTTAGATGCGCTTGACTACTTCTGTGAAGAAATCAGAAGCATGATAACACACTCCAATTAGCAAAAACGGTCACGTATCTGATTTCAATTATTTGTATGTATACGTGCGCGCGCGTAAACGTGTCTGTGTGTGCGTAAATTTTACGCGTTTTTCGTCCCCCTTCTTGTTTACAACTTGGGGTGAAAAATAATTTAAGAAAACAATAGGAGAAATATAACCTTGCTATTTTTGCTCGTTGTTGGATCAAATATAAGACAAACGTGTAATAATTTCCATCGATTAAGAATTAAGAATTAGAAAGAACAATTGTTGGTTTCATATTTTGTTACCTTTTTTCAGATTAAAAATCCAAAGCTACAACTGGTCGCAGTAATTTATATTTTTACAAAAATATCTTAAAATAAAAGAAAATCAACGGAAAAGCTTGTGAAAATATATATGCCCAGATTTTATAATCTGCCCATCTCTACATATATGTAGTTATTATTGAAATTCATGACTGTTCATGCATATACTAGGAGCCAGCACCTTCACCTGTATAAAACATTGTATGTGCTTAGATTCCTTATATTATTTTCTACTCTAGGCACAAGGCCCGAAATTTTGGGGGTGGGGCCAGTTGATTAGACTGATCCCAGTGTGTAACTGGTACTTAATTTATCGACCCCGAAAGGATGAAAGGCAAAGTTGACCTCGGCGGAATTTGAACTCAGAACATAACAGCAGACGAAACACTGCTAAGCATTTCACCCGGCGTGCTAACGTTTCTTATTTCTTTATTGCCCATAAGGGGCTACACACAGAGGGGACAAACAAGGACAGACAAAGAGATTAAGTCGAATATATCGACCCCAATGTGTAACTGGTACTTATTTAACGGACTCCAAAACGATGAAAGGCAAAGTCGATCTCGGTAGAATTTGAACTCAGAATGTAACGGCAGACGAAATGCCTATTTCTTTACTACCCACAAGGGGCTTAACACAGAGAGGACAAACAAGGACAGACAAACGGATTAAGTCGATTATATCGATCCCGGTGCGTAACTGGTACTTATTTAATCGACCCCGAAAGGATGAAAGGCAAAGTCGACCTCGGCGGAATTTGAACCCAGAACGTAACGGCAGACGAAATACGGCTACGCATTTCGCCCGGCGTGCTAACGTTTCTGCCAGCTCGCCGCCTTTGTTTATACATCTACTGTTTATTCAATAATCATTCTACATGAGCATATGGCTTGCTTTTTTTTTTATCCTGTTCTTGGGTTCTAGGACGCATAAGACCGGTTGTTTGGTTTCCACAGTGTATCAGTGGCTAAGATCACATTTCCTGGGACGGGCTGTCCCTCTATTACAAGGTTCAACGCCAGCACTTTTGAATGGAGAGGGACAAGTCGATTACATCGACCTCAGTACATTACTGCTACTTTACTTCTTCAACTCCGAGGTGAATAATGGCAAAGTTGACCTTGGCGGGATTTGAACAGCGAACATAGAGACGGAAAAAATGCCAGTAAGTATTTCGTCCTGCATGTTAACCTTTCTGCCAGCCCACCACCCAATGGCATGCTTCAGTTTTCTTTATTTATACAGGAAACCCAAAATAAGACGTTTTTCCTACGGTATTTTACTTCAGTTTCCGATATTTTATTTTCGTCCATTAAGCAGCTTTTGTATTCAGCGCATTTTTTATCACACAGTTTCCTATAAAATGATATCACGTGTATTTCACAACACTCTTCCACTGTCCAAACTTCTCACTAACAAATTGGAGCTTACATAACACATACATTTGCAGGTTGACACATAATCTTGTAATAATTCAGATTTCTGAGAGGCGCAATTTCATCCGCTATGTTTATTCTGACATTGATTCTAATGCAGGTATATATATACACACTTAAATACATATAAGGGCAGTGAACTGGCAGAAACGTTAGCACGCCGGGCGAAATGCTTAGCGGTATTTCGTCTGCCGCTACGTTCTGAATTCAAATTCCGCCGGAAGTCGACTTTGCCTTTGATCCTTTCGGGGTCGATTAAATAAGTACCAGTTACGCACTGGGGTTTATATAATCGACTTAATCCGTTTGTCTGTCCTTGTTTGTCCTCTCTGTGTTTAGCCCATTGAGGGTAGTAAAGAAATAGGTATTTCGTCTGCCGCTACGTTCTGAGTTTAAATTCCGCTGAGGTCGACTTTGCTTTTCATCATTTCGGGGTCGATTAAATATGTACCAGTTACACACGGGTCGATATAATCGACTTAATCCGTTTGTCCTTGTTTGTCCCCTCTGTGTGTAGCCCCTTGTGGGCAGTAAAAAAATAAGAAATAAGAAACATATATATGTGTACATGTATATAAGTCTGTGTGTGTGTGTGTGTGTGTGTTTATCTGTGAAGCGCGTGGCTTAGTGATTAGGGTATTCGGCTCAAGTTCCTAAGGTCGTGAGTTCAATTCCCGGTGACGCGTTGTGTTCTTGAGCAAGACACTTTATTTCACTTTGCTCCAGTTCACTCAGTTGGTAAATATGAGTTGTACCTGCATTTCAAAGGGGCAGCCTCGTCACACTCTATGTCACGCTGAATCTCCCCGAGGACTACGTTAAGGGTACGCGTGTCTGTGGAGTGCTCATCCACTTGCACGTTAATTTCACGAGCAGGCTGTTCCATCGATCAGATCGACTGGAACATTTGCCATCGTAACAAACGAAGTACCAGTAGTATATATGTATATATATATATATATATATATATGTATAAATAGGTGAATGAATTATCCTATGTTTATCGTCAGCATGGAAAATTCGTTGAACCGAAACCAGGGTAGCAAATTCACGTCAGAAACACGGTTGAAGCGACCTGTCCAAGGGTAGAAACTCCGGGTTCATGTGCAGAAATTTGTGTGTTGTATATGAATAAATGAAAAAATGGAGTCGAACGAAGATGTTAACAAAATTCCTTTACTCTCGACATATGTTTCGAAGACAACATGGTTTCATTCCAAAGGAATAAAGGGTGCATTATGCAATCTTCTCATCAGGAAAGAAAGGGAGCCTCTCTCGACAACAAGTAAAGGAATTTTGTTAACATCTTCGTTCGACTCCATTCTTTCATTTATTTATATATATATATATGACGGAGCCTGGAGAAACACCCAAGTACCTCAATTTCATCTACAGCTGTAAGATATTTTCCCAGTTTATATACCTGTATGTTATATCTTAATAACTACTGGTATCTTTATATATTTTATATGTAAACCATAATATGTTATGCATGTATGTGTATTCTTGTAATTGTCAGTTTAGTAAATAAATAAAAAAGTTAATGAACCACCTATTGATCACCTCCATTTTCTTTTTGCTATATATATACACTCGTATATACGCACAAACACGCATCACTATCGGCTTGACCAGAAGGTCACCAAACTTTTTTCACGGCAGGCCAGATAACTGAGAGAATGGCGAACGCGGGCCGCATAACCATTTTGTTCAATAAAATTCAGTGAATACACAAAAAATAAAGACAACCACCATATTTATTTAGCAAAAAAGTTATCAAAGAAGGAGACGTTAGCAATAAGATTGTTATATCACACCCAGTGCACACATATCCGAATCTCACAAACTAAACACCGAAAAAGGTTAGTGAGATTTGTGAAATTGGTGTTTAGCTTTTAAGACATCATCAATATTTGCTTTGGAATTACTGCATCCAACCAAAAGAATTGCTTTCAAATGTTCATCAGTCAACCTCGTTCGATGTGCTGACTTCACATTCTTCATCTTTGAAGATGTTTGCTCACAGGCATAAGTTGTTCCAAACACTGATGCCATACCAGAGGTAAGATACTGTGCGACGGCGGACCGGATGACCTGACCCCACGGTCCGGATCTGGCCCGCGAGCCGAAGTTTGGTGAGCCCCCTGCGCTAGAAAACCTAATGTTATACTCCACTGGTTACAATGCGCTTCTTCACATTGTTCTAGCTTTCTAATGATGCCACCTCGCATAATAGATCGCTACCTACTAAACCTTTTTCTATTTTCTTTCTGTGTTCCTTTCTGTCGAAGAGCTTAGGCTCGAAACTTGAAAGACTTTCTCACTTACCGAGCCTTAAACTAATATTAATATATTTGTTTGTTGTTTACACACCCGTTTTTTGTCTTTTGTTTTTTTTGTTGTTTTTTCTTTGTAAATTCGCACTGTATATACATAGATAGATAGATAGATAGATAGATAGATAGATAGATAGATAGATAGATAGATGATGGATGGATGGATGGATGGATAGATAGATGGATAGATAGATGGATAGACAGATAGATAGATAGATAGATAGATAGATAGATAGATAGATAGATAGATAGATGATGGATGGATGGATGGATAGATAGATGGATAGATAGATAGATAGATAGATAGATAGATAGATAGATAGATAGATAGATAGATAATACTTTAGACTAACCATATTTTCGGAACGTTATTGATATTTGAAGATTACCATCTTTTGTGGCTATCTTTTAATATCAGCCAATTATACCTTAAATTCTATTCACCTTACAAATTTATCCAATCAGATTGAACTTTCAGTCTTCTTTTTACATTTTTTTAAATATATATTTCCATAATTTTCTCTATACATTATTCATCAGCTTTTGTAGAACCAGCATCCAGGTTCCACACATCTCTAAATAAACAGAATTTCTGTAGTTACATGGTTTATGTAAGCGGGTGTTTTTTTTTTTATTTTTCTGTACTTTACTGTTTGTTGTTTGTCTCTAATATCCTTCGTTATTCATATTCACAACCAAAAGATACCCCTTTAGAATTCAATGCTTCTGTTTTAAATATTGCAAATTGTGTTAAGGAGCAATAGGTATTTCTAAAACAGCTTTTAATGATTTGACTATTACGTGTTATGAGAAAAGGTTTCTTTTTGTATAATATTCAAATTCGATTTCTCTTTTTCTTAATGCTTGAGAATATGTTCACTAAAATTAATGCTAATATTCTTTCACATCAGAAGGCCGTTTACCTAGCAGAATCCTGAGAGCGCCGGGAAAAAAGTTAGCGGCATTTTGACGGTCTTTACGATCCTAGTTCAAATTCCGGTGAGGTCGACTTTACCTTTCATCCTTTTGGGTTCGATAAAATAAGTACCAGTTGTATAGTAGGGTCAATGTAATTGACGTACTCATTACCCCAAAATTTCAGGACTTGTGTCTACATTAGAAAGGAATATCCCTTCTAATAAAGATGCCGAGCTGACAGAATCGATAGCATTCTAGGCAAAATGCTTAGCGGTATTTCGTCTGCCGCTACGTTCTGAGTTCAAATTCCGCCGAGGTCGACTATGCCTTTCATCCTTTCGGGATCGATTAAATAAGTGCCAGTTACGCACTGGGGTCGATATAATCGACTTAATCCGTGTGTCTGTCCTTGTTTGTCGTCTCTGTGTTTAGTCCTTTGTGGGTAGTAAAGAAATAGGTATTACGTCCGTCTTGAAGTTCCAAGTTCAAATTCCACTGAGCTTGACTTAGCCTTTCATTCTAAAATAAGTACCAGTTGTATACTAGGGTCCATGTAATCGATTTATGCTCTCCTTCGAATTTGCAGCCTTGCACCAAAATTTGAAATCAATGAGTGGCTGTCTGGAGGCATAGGAGTGGCTGTGTGGTAAGTAGCTTGCTTACCAACCACATGGTTTCGGGTTCAGTCCCACTGTGTGGCACTTTGGGCAAGTGTCTTCTACTATAGCCTCGGTGCCACTCTCTGGGATTCAACCCGAAACATTGTGGTTGGAAAGTAAGCTTCTTACCACACAGCCACACGTACGCCTTGTGTAAAAATAAAATTTGAAATCAATATTCTTTCCAATAAAAATCGGCAGCCATTTGGTAGAATCGTGAGTACGCCGTGGAAAATGCTAATCGGAATTTCCTCTGCCTTTTACATTTGGAGTCCAAATACCATTGTAGTTGACTTTGCCTTTCATCTTTTCGGGGTCGATAAAATAAGTACCAGTTGAGTGCTGGGGGCTGATGTAATCGACTTAACCCTTCCCAAAATTGCTGGCCTTGTGCCAAAATTTGAAACCAGTATTTTAACTGTTACCTTGGATTTTGATATTTTTAATATTGGGTTTTAATATATCTAACTATATATATATATATATTATATATATATATATATATATATATATATATATATATACGCATCCAATGATCTCAACGTATCCTGGCTCACATACAATGTCTTCAAGGTGCCCTGGCTCACATCTAATGACCTCAAAGTACCCTGGTTCACATCCAATGATCGCAACTTACCCTGGTTCATATCTAAAGATAGCAACGTACCCTGATTCACATCCAATGATCTCAACGTACCCTAATTCACATCCAATGATCTCACGGTACTCTGGTTCACCTCCAATGATCTCAACGTACTCTGGTTCACATCCAATGATCGCAACGTACTCTGGTTCACATCCAATGATCGCAACGTACTCTGGTTCACATCCAATGATCGCAACGTACTCTGGTTCACATCCAATGATCACAACGTACCCTGGTTTACATCCAATGATCTCAACGTACCCTGGTTCACATCCAATGATCTCAACGTACCCTGGTTCACATCCAATGATCTCAACGTACCCTGGCTCACATCCAATGATCTCAACGTACCCTGGTTCACATCCAATGATCTCAACGTACCCTGGTTCACATCCAATGATCTCAACGTACCCTGGTTCACATCCAATGATCTCAACGTACCCTGGTTCACATCCAATGATCTCAACGTACCCTGGTTCACATCTAATGATTGAATGTACCCTGGTCCACATCTAATGTTCTTAACATACCATGGTTCACATCCAATGACCTCAATGTACCCTGTTCAAGTTCTTTAATGCATTTTGACCTATAGCTGGAACTTTGACAGGTGCTACTTCTCTGAATCAGAGTACAGCTGGGAACAATAGTGGCTGTTGGGTGGTTCAACACACCTCAAAACCCTAGAACTTCCGAACTAGAGCCCCATTACTAGACGCGGTTCACGTTCAGAACCGAACCAGTGTACTTTGAAATCATGGATGCTGTGTGGTGGATGCGTACCATTTCGGCAGATGAACTTATTGAGTCAATAGCGAATATCACTAGATGCTGAGCAGATGAACAGAGAAAATAAGACTGTTAATAGCCATGATCAACCAGTTCAGTTAACGAACTACTGCTATGCTCTAAAGTCATGAGAGGCACAGATGAGCTATTTCAGCTAGCGAAAGACCAATGTGACTAAAACCCCAGGCCAGGCATTCATAAGTCATCGCTTGATTGGGACCTCTGGTGCGAAAGAGCTACAGTGGTCCGGGCAAGTCGCGTGACCGAATGATAATGATGATGATGATGATGATGATGATGATGATGATGATGATGAAGACGATGATGATGAGGATGATGATGATGATGATGATGATGATGATGATGATAATGATATTTTGCTCTTACACAAATTTCGTTATATATAATCATTTTTCAACAATATTATTTTGTTTTATGTATTACCCAATTTCAATTAATTTTTATTTTCATATATTTTCTTATATTTTACAGATGGTTGCTGATCCATACGTTACAAACCATAAAATATTTCGAACAAAACAATTTCTTTTCATCGATCAAACAACAAAATCAATGTAATTTCTCTATATTTTTTCTTAATATCTTATTAAATTGCTTGTGTTAATAACTAATTTTATTGGAATTAAATATTCATTATAATATGCTAGTTGCGCTATCCAACGCTTTAATGACTTTCGCAATTCGATTTCTATCCAGCCAGCAGCCAGCCAGCCAGCCCTCCACACACACACGTGTGTGCGTATGTATGTATGCATGTGTGTATACACATATATATGTATTTCTATTTACCTATCTATACGTATATACGAGGTCTAATCAATAAGTATATGGACTGTTGCCATAGTAACGAAGCTAAAGCACGCAGAGTAAAGCCGCGTGGCAAAGGTTGACCTTAAAATCTGCTGTGCATGCGCACTAAATTTTACCTTTCTAGCTCACTTCCGCTGTTTAAAGCAGTGCTTGGAAGGAAGGTGTGTAGCGTTTGATCGTCGCATTGACCATAACAGAGAAAGTTGTCATGGCGACACCTGCTCAGAGGCCAGCGCAAAGTTGCAGAAAGTGTATGGAGAGGAGTGTATGAGCCAGCGCAAAGTTGCAGAAAGCGTATGGAGAGGAGTGTATGAGCTGCACACACGTGAACGAGTGGTTCAGACGTTTCCAAGATGACAGAAAAAAGGCTATAGCAGACGACACTTGCCTAAGGTGCTACGCAGTGGAACTGAACCCTGGACTGCGTGAGTTAAAGCAAAAATCTTTTATCCACTCAACAATGCAACCAATGTAATTTTCGAAATGTAGTAAAGTGATCTAAGACCTCTTGGTTCTCTGAATCGAAATAATACAAACAACCCGAATTCAGATTTAATCGTATTAGTTATCATTCATTTTTTTGTTCTTTTGTTTGTTTACTTTTTAAGTTGTTCATACGTATCGTATCTGAGTAGAATTTGCTTGAGCGTAAAGCGAATAGCTTATGAAAGCAATCTAAAATATTCCTTTGGTGTTTTCTGGCGTGTTTATTATATAAAACTTATCAGATATCTCAAGGAATTTTCATCGGGTTTAACTAAATGGGAAAGTTGTATTTTATTTAAAATTTGTTCTACTTTTCGCCTTAGTTAAGCTTCAAACACAAATAATAGACTTTTTTTTTATCTACATCATATGAAATAGATACAATAGATCCATTATAAATATATAAATTTCCATTGCCTATTTAGATTTCCATTTTAGATATTCTTTATAATAAAAATTTTGTAAATTCCTTTAAAAAATAAAACAGGTTTACCAACATAATTTTACTTTGAAATGTTACGTATTTATTACTAAACTAATCAATTTTTTAAAAAGGTCAACATTTTAAGCTTTGTGCTTAAGAAGCTCGCTTTGGAAATGCGACCTATACAACGCATTTCAGTATATCTTTCATCTTTTACTTGTTTCAGTCAATGGATTGTGCCCACGCTGGGGTACTGTCTTGGAAGGTTTTAGTCGAACAGATCGCCCCCAGTGCTTACTAAATTACTTATTTATCCCATCGATCTCCTAATAGAACCGCTAATCTGTGGGGACGTAAATAAACCAAAATTGGTTGTCAAGCAGTGATTGGAGTTAAACACACACACACACACACACACACATACACGCACGACAAGCTTCCACACGTTTCCGCCTACCAAATCCCCTCACAAAGCTTTTGTCACTTATCCAAGAGGCAATGCAGTGAGATTAAACCCGAAGCAGCATGGTTGCAAAGCAAGGTCCTTAACCACGCAACCATGCCTGTGTCAACGACTAAGTTTTATTTCTAAGCGCTTTTCCTTTGTTTTAACACATATCTATATATCTTGGTGTGTCATCCGCGCGCTTTCTCTTCTTTTCTATTTTTTCTTTTTGTCTTTTGTTAGCTAAGTTCGCAACGATTTAATACCTACAAAAACTAGATTATGATATTCTTATCACGAAAACTGATGAGGCACGGGTGCATCAGAAATACCGAGAACACATTTAGGAAACTTCCCCAATACTAAATAGGAAATATACATAGTAGATATCATACTCCCATACCCACAGTTTATACAGGCAGAGTAGAATAGTGGGCTGTTATGTAGATAGACGTATGTATGTGTGTATGTGTGTGTGTGTGTGCGCGCGCGCGTACATGTATGTAAGCATATGGATATGAAAATAAACAGATCAACATACAGACGGATAGGTAGATAGGTTATATGAGCAGACAAGCACACATACGCAAATGGAGACTGAAACACATGACCATATACACACACACACACACACTTTACTTCACACAAGGACGCATATGGAGACACATGTCCACACATATGGAGATGCACATCCACACATACAAACACGGTACATAGTTGCAAAACACACACACACACTCAGACATGCACACACAGGGAGACAGAGGTGCATACATATACAAACACACGCTCACACATACATAAAAAATACACAAACACGGACAATGCAAGCACATGAATATGTAGAATATATACATACAGATGCACACACATACATACATATATACATATGCATATACACATATGTATACACACACATGCATACATACATGCATACATACATACATACATACATACATACATACATACATACATACATATACATACGTAAATGTATGCAAGCATATGCACACACACCACACACACACACACTGACCCACACACATGTGCACAAACAAACAAAAAGGAACGCTGTGTAAATAACGGACAGAGTCAAGACTCTTGAAAAGGTTGCAAGATGAACGAAAAAAATTTTAGGAAAATAAAAATAAGAAATAAGTGGAAATTTTACCGGTGAGTGTGTTAAATTATAAGGCACAAAAAGAAAATTACTCTCCCCAGACACAACAGAACATTTAGGAAAATTTCACGAGAGAGAGAGAGCGAGAGAGAATAGGTGTTTTTGCGCAAAGCGAATTAAGAGAAAGAGTCAATAATAGAGAGATGTCAGTCCGCCGAGGTCGACTTTGCAGTTCATCCTTTAGGGGTCGATAAATTAAGTACCAGTTACGTACTGGAGTCGATCTAATTGACTGGCCCCTCCCCCAAAATTTCGGGTCTTGTGCCTAGAGTAGAAACGAACAGAGAGATGTAAGTGTAACGATATGTATGCAAAAAAAACCCTGCGGCTCATGGAGTTTACGTATATTGTAGGTAATTTACGAGTAAATTTATGTTATTGAATACCGTGCTGATAATAACAGGTAAATATTTTTTTCCTCTAAGATTGAAACAGGTTTATTGTACGCGGTTAACCTAAAATTGTTGATTCATTTATTTTTCTTTTGCGCGCCTACAATATAGTGTGTTACCCTCGGAGATTTTAAGGTGGTAATAAGGTAATAAGGTGGCGTCTATTTCTACAGTACGTGGTGAGGCGTATAGCCGACCCCTCGTTATAATTATGTACATAATTATAAACTAATTTATAAAATTTTTCCTATTAGGCTTTATATCTGCGATGGCTACCTGGTAAAATTATAAATGATTTTACCCTTTATTAAAAATTGATAATTGAAATATATATATATATGTATATGGAGGCGCAATGGCCCGGTGGTTATATATATATATATACATTTATATATATACACATACATACATACATACATACATACATACATACATACAAACATACATACATACATACATACATACATACATACATACATACATACATACATACATACATACATACATGCATACATACGTACATATTGAATGAAGGCAAACAATTAGGCAATGCAGGACAGGAACATTTCATTTAATTTATTTCAATCAAAAATCTAGCTGCAAAATGAATGGTAAAAATGGTAAAAAGATTGTACAAAATAGTAAAGATATTCTCTAACAGCTGTCTCCGGGGTATCCTAGGTATTGGAGCATCGTATCTAACTGTGTAAGTTGGGTAAATCGTCATAAGTGGAAAGTTCTTTATCAATGACATTTGTTGTGGTTCATTATGTCCAGGTAGGTTGGAGGGTCCAATTAAACCCAGTTAGAGCAGGTCTTCTTTAGGTAAATCCATGATCAGAAAGAATGGTCAAGTGGCACAGCTTGGTGAGAAGAGAGAAAAAATTGTTATGCAGTACTCCATATTTAGGGAAAATGAAAATGAATGCTTGTAGATCCAAAATTGTGTGAATTTTCAGTATTTAGTAAGTATATCTATTAGTTTGAGTCATCCAGACGAAAAATCCTCATATCCTATATATATATATATATATATATATATATATATATATATATAATATATATATATATTATTTTTCATTCTCTTCGAAAATTGCTCTTAAAATGTGGTTTTGGTCGTTTTGACTGCTTCTTCTAGCGTGTAAAAATTACCTGTTAAAGGTAGTTTTCTAGTGTTTAAATGTACACTATTTTATATTGAGAATTTGTTGTCTATCGACTTTTTATACGTGCTAGGCCAATGGTGATGAAATTTCTATAAATAGTCGCCATTCTATATATTTACGAATATATATATATACACGACAGTCTTCTTTCAGTTTCCGTCTACCAATTTTACTCATAAGATTTTGGTCGGTCCGGCACTTTATTGGAAGACATCTGCCTAAGTTGCAACGCAGTGGGACTCTATCTAGAAGCATCTGGCTGGAAAGCAAACCACTTACCACACACCCACGCTTTCTCCAAAGAAAATATGGAAGGCTTCGCGAAATTGCGTGTCATCCTTGCGTTTTATTTTCTTTTGTTCGTACACCTATCTAGTTTGTGCGTATGTGTGTGTGTCTGTGTGTGTGTGTCTGTGTTTGTCTCCCCAACATCACTTTAAAACTACCACTTTTGCTTTTTGTTTCACTCTTTGCCTGTCCAAAGCATTTTCATTCGTTTGTTCTCAACGTCCATGCATTTTTTGTAGACTTTCAGCGAGCCCTTGTTTCATACTTTCCGTATAATGTAGATCTTTCATCTCATAAATCTTAAGTTAGTATGGTGGTTGTAAAAAAAGGCGGCGAGCTGGCAGAATCGTAAACACATCGGGCGAAATGCTTAGCGGTATTTCGGCTGCGTTACGTTGTGAGTTCAAATTCCGCCGAGGTCGACTTTGCCTTTCATCCTTTCGGGGTCGATAAATTAAATACCAGTTACGCACTGGGGTCGATATAATCGACTTAATACCTATGTCTGTCCATGTTTGTCCCCTCTATGTTTAGCCCCTTGTGGGTAATAAAGAAATAGGTTGTAAAAAAAACGTGCATCTTTATCATATATGACGCATGGACGCTAGGAAAATATGTCCTCTGTATCACATATGACGCACAACACAGGCAAATCAACGAAGATATACGACGCAAAAGACAGGTTAAATCAACAAAGATTTTGTCTTGATATTTTTGAGACGCAGAGGTTGTATTCACTTGCAACCGCTACTTAACCTTCATTGCCACTGGCAAGCTCATTTTGTAATTTTTCTATACTTTTAATCGTATTCTCAGCAAGCCTTTTCAATAATTCATGTTCCGAATCTTTACGAGCTGCCACAAATAATGATTTCTTGTATTTAAAATGAGACTAATTCAGCCATGATTTATCATATATTTACAACGACATTCAAGTCTGGAAACTGTGCAGTCAAAATTCTCTTTGTGTTATGGCATTGGATAAGATTTGAAATTCATTTTGCAAAACCGACCGTGAACCTAGTTTGAGAAATTAGTATAAAAAGACAAAATTGTATGGTTAAACAGTTCGCTCCCTTACCACTGTATTCCAAATTCGATAACTCTACTTGACAAAGGGATGTAGGCGTCGGTGTCGAAGAAAATAATCAAAAGGCACATAACTCACTAAGCAACAGCAGCCATAATCCGAAAAGAAGAACAAGTCAACATCATCGGTAACTACTGAGCCGCAGGTTTTATGTCGGAGTTATCCCAGTTTCCTGAGTTACCTTCTCCTAGAAGGATGCCCTAACAAAGGCTAGGAGTCCTTCACTCCCAATGGTTTAACCGCGTGATCCGGTATCCAGTCCGATTATTTCTGTCCCCGCGCATGATACAGCCTTAAGACATTTATTGGATGGCCGTTGACTCTCAAGAGTTCCTCCGCCCTTTGACGGGTTTTGTTTTTTATCCCGCAGGTTGTCCAATAAACACTCTCCTCACCAAACAAGCTTGGTGGGGTTGCCGGTTTAGTCGCCGACGACCCGACTATGCAACAGGTTGTACTGGGTTACATGTTACCAGTAGCACTCGAGAGTGACCTGTCATACATACATACATTTTATTTATGCGCCCTTTTCAAGCCTAGCCAGCCTCATGGGCCCGGTTTCCCGGTTTCTGTGGCGTATGCGTTCCCCTCAGCTAGTCCATCGCAGCGTTACTCAAGAAACAGGAAGAAAGAGTGACAGAACGTTGGGGAGAAAGAGTACAACAGGGGCCTCTGCCACCCTCTGCCGGAGCCTCGAGGAGCTTTTAAATGTTTTCGCTCAATGGGAATCGAAACCGCGATCTTCCGACCGCATGTCCGCTGCCCTAACCATTGGGCCACTGTGCCTCCACTACATACATACATACATACATACATACATGCATGCATGCATGCATGCATACATACATACATACATACATACATACATATATACATACATGCATACATACATACATACACACATACATACATGGAGGCTGCCCCCTCGTAATCGAGTATGGCCATTGCGCGAAGCTTAATCAATGTTGTTATCGTGCAATGCCTGTGCAAGAAGATCTTTCTTAAAGTGAGGAAAGGCTGTGCACTGAGTCAATCCCACTCACTAAGCAACAACAGCCATAATCCGCAGGTTTTATGTCGGAGTTATCCCAGTTACCTGAGTTACCTTCTCCTAGAAAGATGCCCTAACAAAGGGATGAAAAACAGAACCCGTCAAAGGGCGGAGGAACTCTTGAGAGTCAACGGCCATCCAATAAATGTCTTAAGGCTTTATCATGCGCGGGGACATAGAAATAATCGGACTGAATACCCGATCTCGCGGTTAAACCATTGGGAGTGAAGGACACACACACACACGCACGCACGCACGCACGCACGCACGCGCACATACATACATACATACATACATACATACATACATACATACATACATACATACATACATATTTCTTTACTACCCACAAGGGGCTAAACACAGAGAGGACGAACAAGGACGGACAAACGGATTAAGTCGATTACATCGACCCCAGTGCGTAACAGGTACTTATTTAATCGACCCCGAAAGGATGAAAGGCAAAGTCGACCTCGGCGGAATTTGAACTCAGAACGTAGCGGCAGACGAAATGCTGCTAAGCATTTCGCCCGGCGTGCTAACGTTTCTGCCAGCTCGCCGCCCTTACATATATGCATATATATATACCTATATGTGTTTATCATTAGGCTTGTCTGTGTCATGCACTTGTATGTCACTGGCATAAACGAAATTCATTTCTTGACGTACAGGAAACAACGAATAGAATCATTCCCACTTATTGCGGATGTTCTCCAGGTGATACAAAATTCGTACTCACCTGAAATAAAGCTGAAATCACAACCTGCGTATCCTATTAAATATACACACACCATTAAAGGGCAACCAGGGATGATGAACGCCTAAATTTAAGGATACTCTTTTAATTGTTTCAGTCATTTACCTGAGTTACCTTCTCCTAGAAAGATGCCCTAACAAAGGGATGAAAAACAGAACCCGTCAAAGGGCGGAGGAACTCTTGAGAGTCAACGGCCATCCAATAAATGTCTTAAGGCTTTATCATGCGCGGGGACATAGAAATAATCGGACTGAATACCCGATCCCGCGGTTAAACCATTGGGAGTGAAGGACACACACACACACACGCACGCACGCACGCAACACATACATATATAGATACTAACGCACATACATATATGCGCGCGCATGCACACACCACTACAAATATTTATGATTATTTTATCTATCTATCTATCTATCTAATCTATCTATCTATCTATATATATATATATATATTATATATATACATATATATATATATATATAATTTTTAATCCAAACGGGAAAACAAAAACCACAACAATGGAACATTTACAGTATTATTATTAATAGGCGCTCAGGAAATGGAAGCAGGGATATATATATATATAGATAGATAGATAGATAGATAGATGATAGATAGATAGATAGTAGATAGATAGATAGATTGATAGATAGATAGATAGATAGATTGATAGATAGATAGATAGATAGATAGATAGACAGACAGACAGATAGATAGATAGATAGATAGATAGATAGATAGA
>NC_043001.1:17203289-17241882 GCF_006345805.1 Octopus sinensis
TATTATAAGCACCTGCTGACCTACTTAGAGTATGTGTGGTCGTTGACCTGCTAGATACAGCACATAAATCCCCTTAAAGTATGGTCCCGCTTACTTAACAATGTAGTCCTATATGAAGGACGTGCCGCCTGGGCAGGCAAGTTAGGCGGAGCCTACACCTGGATAAAAATAGATCAATAATAACATTTTCCATTTGGGGCAAAACATTCACCTAATTCAATAAAATTATGAAGGTTACGCTGATTACACTCTTACTATTTTACTTGTTTCAGTCATTTGACTGTGACTATGCTGGAGCACCGCCTTTTAGTCGAGCAAATCGACCCCAGGACTTATTCTGTGTAAGCCTAGTAACTTACTTATAAGCTACGGGGACGTAAACACACCAGCATCGATTATCAAGCGATGGTGGAGGGGGGACAAACACAGAAAACACAAATATATACACACACACATACATACATACATAATACATACATACATACAAGCTCACATAAGATACTACATACACACACATACACACACACATATATATATATAATATATATATATATATTATATATATATATATATATATATATATATATATTATATATATATATATATATGTATTTAAGGCGGCGAGCCGGCAGAAACGTTAGCACGCCGGGCGAAATGCGTAGCCGTATTTCGTCTGCCGTTACGTTCTGAGTTCAAATTCCGCCGAGGTCGACTTTGCCATTTACCTATTCGGGGTCGATAAATTAAGTACCAGTTACGCACTGGTGTCGATGTAATCGACGTAATCTGTTTGTCTGTCCTTGTTTGTCCCCTCTGTGTTTAGCCCCTTGAGGGTAGTAAAGAAATATATATATATACGTATATACGACGGGCTTCTTTCAGTTTCCGTTTACCAAGTCCACTCACAAGGATGAGCCACTTAGAAACTAACATGGATTCTTATGGCGCAGGGGCTCACTTGCCATCGGGCAAGCTGGCAACCTGGCAGTCCGCCACTGAATATATACATGTTCATATATATGTTTGTATATATGTTTATATATGTATATATACAGAGGCATTTGTTTTTATGTTCACCTGTAATAAAAACAAATTTACATTAAGCTAAAGGGTCACTCTGTATTAGTGTAGAGTACAAATTCATTATTCTCAAATAATAATAATAATAATAATAATAATAATAATAATAATTTTTTTTGTTTGTTTTGTCTTAGTATAAAAGATGGGCTACAGCAAATATTCTGCTCAATACACAGATTTGCTTGTCAGTTGTTTGACCTTAACCAGTTGAGCATGTCCCTTAGTGGCTGATGATATGTGCATCTTTGATCACGAGCAGAAGTAGTGGGGGAGCATCATAACCATATGTTGAAAGGAATTCTTTGGGGCTTGAATAATTCACCTCTGGAAACATGGGCGTTTCGTTCAACATCCTTAAACAACCCTTATTCAGGGACCTTTCGAGCGGGATGGGCTACTCGACCAGAAAAAAATTCTAACTGGCCCCACCTGCAAGGTCATGTGCGGTTTATCTTGATATAAGATCACCATGTTGCTCACATATAGTTGTGATGCATGTGCCTAGTGTACCCTTATCAGACGGGTAGTCATAATGGGTATACTGGGCTTCGTATATTTTACCCCAGTGTCACTTTGATGGCATGCACTACTCTCGCGCTCAATAATAATAATAATAATAATAATAATAATAGAGTTACAAACAGTTAAAATTGCTATATTAGCCAATTGGTAGCCTCTCTTACCGAACATATGGAAGTCGTGGTTGTTTGTCCTCATGGGAACCTTTACGGAACCTGTACGGTGTTTCTCGACCTGCTAGAAATAGCAGCCAAATCTCCCTTAAACTACACCATAATATTAAAAGAAGAAAACAGAAAGGGCAACGCATTGCGCAACAGCATGATATATTTCCTGGTTTGAGGCAGACGCAAGTGCTTCCCACTTTTTGAAAGTTACTCATAACATTCATATTAAAGTCAATCTCTACGGATGTAATCTTGCATGGAGCTCACAACCCTTAAAACACTGAGACTCACAGATCGATGTTTTCTTATGATAAAAGTGGAAACAAACTTTACAAGAAGGTAGCGGTGTGTAGCCACCAATTTTGTTATTGTATGAAGTATAGTGTTGTTGTTGTTGATATTGCTGCTGCTGCTTGTTTGTTTGTTTGTTTGTTTGTTGGTTGAGTGAAGCGGTCTTCATCCCAGAGCTCGCAAGATCGCGCCTCCTGTAGTGGGAGAAGTCTGCAACGAGGTCCTTTGCTCTTGGTAAGACCCGCAGAGGAGAAAGCAGGTCAAACCACGACACCGAGAGCATCGGCGGATCGATGAATGTGCATCCAGGCTCAGCGGTTGCGTAGGAAGTCGGGGACAAGAAAGAGGAAGAAAGGGTGAGAGAAAGTTGGAGCGAAAGAGTACAACAGGGGTCGCCACCCCCACCCCTCAGCCGGAGCCTCGTGGAGCTTTGGGTGTTTTCGCTCAATAGACACACACGACGCCCGGTCTAGGAATTGAAACCGCGATCCTCCGACCGCGAGTCCGCTGCCCTAACCATTGGGCCATTGCGCCTCTACTTGCTGCTACTGCTGCTGCTGTTGATGAAGATAATGATGATGATGAGGAGGAGGAGGAAGGGAGGGGGTAGCAGGGGAGGGGAGGGGAGGAGGAGGAGGAGGAGGAGGAAGAGGAGGGAGACGAGGAGGAGGAGGATGACGGTGAAAAAATGAACGGCATTTTTGCTGTCATCATGCAAAAACAACATCAGAACTCCATTAAAAAATAATAATAATAATAATCTGGGAGTAATTTAGCAGGATCCATGCTATTTTATTTATTTATTTTATTTATTTATTGAGAAAAAAAAACTTAATTTCACGTGTATCAATTTATCTAAGCAGTCGAAACGCTAATTCTGCCTCGAAACACAAAGATCCAGGGGGCGCTGGTGTTTATATTCAGTTTCCTAGCTTTAAACTCTATACTCTCTTTTACTCTATTTTTACTCCTTTACTTGTTTCAGTCATTTGACTGTGGCCATGCTGGAGCACCGCTTTTAGACGGAGACATCGACCCCAGGACTTATTCTTTGTATGCCTAGTACTTATTCTTCCGGTCTCTTTTGCCGAACCGCTGAGTTACGGGGACGTAAACACACCAGCATCGGTTGTCAAGCGATGTTGGTGGGGACAAACACAGACACACAAACATACACAGACACACACACGCACACACACACATACACACGCAAACACATACACACACACACATACACACGCAAACACATACACACACACACATACACACGCAAACACATACACACACACACACACACACACACACACACATACATATATATATATATATATATATATATATATATACACGATGGGTTCTTTCAGTTTCCGTCTACCAAATCCACTCACAAGACTTGGGTCGGCCCGAGGATATAGTAGAAGACACTTGACCAAAGTGCCGCGCAGTGGGACTGAACCCGGAACCATGTGGTTCGTAAGCAAGCTACTTACCACACAGCCACTCCTACGCCTTTCTCTAAATAATTAATGCAATTTTCATCAGCATGCAAAACAATATTGCAACTACATATTTTTGAAAATGATCTGGGAAAAAAAATTTAGAAAAACTTCAAGTGTCTGGAAGAAATTTCCCAAGATCCAACAGCAGCTCTGGAATTGAACGCATAAGCCGGTGGTCCATTACATTCTGCTCATCTTTTACATCAAGACAAAACATGTACATGTTAACAGTTCTAATCAGTTAAGATCAGAGGCGATGGGAACCTCTGCCTGGTATTGCATGAGGGCATTTGCCGAACTCGACCTTACCGTTCGTCCTCCTGGGGCTAATAAAGTAATAAACAGCTGAACACCAAGGTCCTAGTAATCGATTCATCCCTCCACCAAAATCGCTTCCCTTGTGGCAAAATTTGAAACCTTTATTTTTTTATTATTATTATTATTATTATTATTATTATTATTATTATTATTATATTATTATTATTATTATTATTGTTAGAGAGAGTGAGAGAGCAGTTCATGCCATCAAAGTGACGCTGGGGTAAAATATACGAAGCCCAATATACCCATCAATGACTACCCGTCTGATAAGGGTACACCAGGCACATGCATCACAACCATATGTGCGCGACATGGTGATCTCATATCAAGATAAACAGCACATGACTTGCAGTGGGGCCCAGTTAGAATTTTCTTCAGGTTGAGTAGCCCATCCCGCTCAAACGGTCCCTGAATAAGGGTTGTTTAAGGATGTTGAACGAAACACCATGTTTCCAGCGGTGAATTATTCAAATCCCAAAGAATCCCTCTCAACACATGGCTATGATGCTCCCCCACTACTTCTGCTCATGATCAGAGATGCACATATCGTCAGCCACCAAGGGACATGCTCAACTGGTTAAGGTCAAACAACTGACAAGCAAATCTGTGGTATTGAGCAGAATATTTGCTGTAGCCCATCTCTTATACCAAGACAAAACAATGTACATGATAACACTTCCAATTATTATTATTATTATTATTATTATTATTATTAGTAGTAGTAGTAGTAGTAGTAGTAGTAGTAGTAGTAGTAGTAGTAGTAGTAGTAGTAGTAGTATTGCTTTTGCACAGCTTCTAACGCTGGAGATGTACTACGGTGTCAGCTGTTCACTACCAGTGAACTAAGGTACACCTCTTATTTTTCGAGCAACTTCCGGAGTATTCGAGCGGTTCCAAGCAGTACCATTTTCTGATGAATGTTCTATGTGAAGGACCAAGTTCTGTCGACAATGTACAAGTGATTGTGCTTGATTGTTATTCAACCATTTCAAGCGAGGCCTCATCTACCACGACAGGTCCCCCTGATCTTGGTTTGTCTTCGAGGTAGGTGTAGGTGTCACCTTCCTTGAAACGCCTGAACCATTTTTGTGCCCCACATTCGCTGATAGTTCTTGGGTCTTCCACATCACCAGTTTCTTTTGCAGCTAACCTTGCAATCAGTCCTCTTTTCAAAATAAGGGAGCATAAAATAGTTCTAATCACAGCCTTTTCATCACTCATTACCATAGCTGCGAAGTAAAGAACAAACAAATAATGTTTATATGCTGTACAGGAAAACAAAGAATAAACAACTCAGCGACGATCGGAAAACAAATTGTGTCAAATTAACGATGCAACAAATTGCCAAAATCATCAGTGAAAATCCGAAAAAACTTTTGACTCAACCTGATGTAGCATTTGCGACAACAGGAAGTATGTATTTCTTTTCTCTTCTGATCTATTCTAGTCTTGTGTAGGAGTATTTGTTTTTAATTCTGTAAGCCAAATTATTCGCCAGATTCCATTTAGTTTGGCACTTAAGCCAGAGTGATTCTTGTATAATTCTTTTCTCACGGTTCACTAATGTCACCCACATATTTCCTTTTGTACAATAACGATTTGTTCTTCGTTAGTGCAGCCAGAAATATGCCTATGGTGAAGCGGTTACGTTATACTGCTCTTTATCATCCGCACATAAGCGCCCTACAAACAATCTATACACATTTTGTAAAAACTGCACATGTTCTACGAACAAAGACTTTGACGATTCTTTTGTATGGTTACAATATCATGATGTCATCTAATAGTTCCACACGGAGAGACACAGTCATTCTGACTAGATAAATGCTTCATAGCCGAGCAGTTATTTATCAATGCATTGTAAAATTGCTCACAGGCATTAGAGTTTTGCACAGATATCTAACCAAAGCTACCACGAAACAAAGATCCTATTCAGGACAACATGTAAAGAAAAAATAAAAGGTAGTTCAGCTGAGAGGCAAACCAGTACACCGTCAACACACTACAACCTTTAGCTTACTAACATATTATATATCTCTGTATATTTCTTCTACTGCAACTTGTAAAAAGTAAGCTGAATAAAAAGTAAGCAACGTTTTGAACCTTGAAGAATTTGTACCGGATTTTTGCAGAGTTTTGAATATTTTTAAAACATTTTCTTTTTGAAATTGTCTGATAATACAGACATAGACTTTCCCAAATGCATCAATAAATTAACATTGATATCTTTTTCACCGTTGTTACAATCATATGAATTGGAAATGTCAAAGCGCGATATTCGAGAAATTTTGCTAATCAACTTCAAAAAAGGACGTAAAGCAGCTGAAACTGCTCGGAATATCAACGAAACGTTTGGTGACGAAATGATCAGTGAGTGGTCAGCTCGAAAATGGTTTAAACGTTTTCGCAGTGGAGGCCTGAGCCTTGAAGATTGTGAGCATAGTGGACGCCCATCTGTCATCGATGACGGTCAATTAAAGACCGTCATTGAGAAAGATTCACGTAAAACATCTCAAGAACTGGCAAAAGAACTTCAAGTTAGCCAGAAAACTGCCTGCAACTATTTGCATGCGATCGGAAAATCAAAAAGCTCGACAAATGGGTACCACACGATTTGAATGAAAATCAGTAAATGTGCAGATATGAAATTTGCACGTCACTTCTTTTCGTAACCAGACCAATCCATTTCTCGACCGTATTGTAACTTGCGATGAAAATTGGATTCTGTACAATAATGAAAAACGTTCTTCGCAGTGATTGGACCTAAATAAAGCACCGAAAACCCCCTTAAATCCGAGCTCTTCCAAAAGGTTATGGTGATTGTTTGGTGGTGTACTGCTGGACTTATCCACTATAACTTCTTAAAAACCGGAAAAACCATTATTGCAGAAACAGAGTCATGAAATTAACAAAATGAACGAAAAACCGTCACTCTTTGTCCCAGACAGATCAACAGCAGAGGACCAATCATTCTTCATGACAACGCTCGACCTCAAGTTTCACTAATGACGCCCCAGAAGTTGAGGTAACTTGGCTACGAAGTTCTTCCCCGTCCAGCTTATTCCCCAGACCACTTTTTCAAGCACCTTGATGGTTTCCTGCGAGAAAAGGAGTTCAAAAAGCAAATCGATGCTGAAAGTGCGTTCAAAGAGTTCATCAGCTCCAGCATTCCAGATTTCTATGTTACCGGAATAAACAAACTTGTAATTTGGGGCAAAAATGTGTTGATTTGTAATGATATTTACTTTGATGGATAAAATTTCCGCATTGTTGAAATAAAACTGTGATGAATTTCATGTTTCAAAACGTTGCTTGCTTTTTACTCAGCCTGATATATGTACCTCTAATATTTTCATCTTGTGATAAATCAACCTTCAGTCATCTCAACGTTAGAGCCTTAGCCGAAGAACAAGCTGTTATGCGTCTACCAGGCATGGGAAACCTTAAATCGAAAAGCGAGCTGTATGTGGCATAGCTCATCACGCAGACCGCACTACTAGAAAAATTCATGGAAATTTTTCGTTAGCATGACATTCGGGAAGTTCTACAGGCTGCTGTTTGCCCACGACTGCTCTGCATAGTCGTTTGACTAGCTAGAACTAACGATTAGGCCTCTATTGCAATCGTTTGACCTTTCATAAACATTGGAAGACACAGTATTTGTACACATTGTGGAGGCGCAATGGCCCAGTGGTTAGGGCAGCGGACTCGCGGTCATAGGATCGCGGTTTCGATTCCCAGACCGGGCGTTGTGAGTGTTTATTGAGTGAAAACACCTAAAAGCTCCACGAGGCTCCGGCAGGGGATGGTGGTGATCCCTGCTGTACTCTTTCACCACAACTTTCTCTCACTCTTACTTCCTGTTTCTGTTGTACCTGTATTTCAAGGAGCCGGCCTTGTCATTCTCTGTGTCACGCTGAATATCCCCGAGAACTACGTTAAGGGTGCACGTGTCTGTGGAGTGCTAAGCCACTTACACGTTCATTTCACGAGCAGGCTGTTCCGTTGATTCGGATCAACCGGAACCCTCATCGTCGTAACCGACGGAGTGCTTCCATCCATTTGTACACATTAATTACATTATATGCAAAAACAGAGAAAATCCTATCTGAACACTACTAAAATGCATTCCCTCATAGGTCTACAAAATACCGCAATAACAGCGATGACAACAGCCATTTGTTCACCGACACAATGTGCTTGCTCTATTATCTTGACTGCTACTATGCGTTCTCTGATCTTCTGGGCTTGTCGGCTCTGTACAATTTTGCTTCAAACACTAACTCGATACTTCTTTATTTTCTCATCATTACTTCTTTGATGTTTCATTATTAATAGAGACTCATTAATCATATATAGTAACAATTAATTTATTAATCTTTAATTGTTTAATATGCGTCCGTTGACCTGTTCTATGATAATTTGAAGATTTCTTTTCATAAACAAGCTGTTATATATAAAACTGGGACTTGTAAATATACGTGTGAATAAACACATACACTCGCATATGTATACATACATACATACATACATACAAACATACATACATACATACATAGAAACAAAAATACCCTACTGTTGATGTTGAAATTCCAATGAAGGAGCCTAGGATTTAGGTTAGAAACCGGTTCTTTCTCAATTAGCAAGAAAATCTGATATAAACGGAATAATTACATACAAACGTACATAAATACATAAATGTATGTACATATATATATATATATATATATATATATATATACATATAAATACACATATATATTATACATACAGACACTCATACATACATATACATGCATTTATAAATGTGTGTGTTTATATATATATATATATATATACACACACACACACACACACACACACACACACACACACACACACAGTGTGCGATGGGTAAATTGTCGTAATTTTATATTTTTATTTTGCACATTCGGATTGTTTGTTTTTGACTTTATCGATTACACAATATAGTAAGGTCAGTTGGGCACCGTCTGTGAGAAAACCGGCACCACGACACAATTCACTCTGCCAGAAATTTGGAAACGACATGCTGCGCTGCTTGGAATTCGCGCCGGAAGCTCCAACACGGACATTTGAGTGTTTTGGTGTCAATCTGAGGACATGTACTAAGAGTGATAAAAATCAAACATCCAGTCAACATCATGGTGTTTGGAGTGATCACTAATGATGGTCACGTTATGCCTCCATTCATCTTCCCACACGACCTCAGACTCAACACGGAGGCCTACATCAAGTGCCTGGAAGAGTTTGTGCTGCCCTGGGTCAAGCAGGTGGCTACTGGAAGACCCTATGTCTAGCATGCCACACAAGCAGGCGAACCCAGTCACGGCTGTCAGACAATTTCTGCGACCACATCACCCCAAACATCTGGCCACTTAATTCCCAAGACTGCAAACCCTTTGATTATAATGTGTGAGGCTCGGTTGAGCGAGAGACCAACAAAACTCCTTGTAACACCAAAGATGAACTAAAGACAAGGATTATGGCAGCATTCACCAACTTAAACAAGGAGGCCGTCTAGAAGAGTTTCAGGAGATTCCGAAGTCGTCTGGAGGCCGAGATTTATTGAATAAATTTAATGTTTCGTATTTCAAGATATTTTTATGTAATTTTGGTAAATATATCTATTAAAATGAGATGTCAGTGTTATTCCCATTTTTGCGTAATTTAGACGACAGTTTATTCATCGCACCCTGCATATATATATATATATATATATATATATATATATCACTTGATCACGTGACCGACCAGACCATCAGATGTTGTTACACATCGCTGGTCACAATGCGTTCGCATTGTTTTAGCCTTCGAATGGCGCCACCCCGCTGGATAAGCGAGTAGGCCAACAGAAGAAAGAGTGAGAGAAAGTTGGAGCGAAAGAGTACAGCAGGGATCACCACCCCTTGCCGGAGTCTCGTGGAGCTTTTAGGTGTTTTCGCTCAATAAACACTCACAACGCCCAGTCTGGGAATCGAAACCGCGATCCTACGACCGCGAGTCCGCTGCCCTAACCACTAGGCCATTGCTGAAATAAAGAAGCGGTGATCAAGACTGCCCTTATCTACTACATATGTGGGAAATTCTGTCTGTGGATGTGTTTGTGGAGTTGTTAGCTAACTACTCCTACATCATTTTATCGATTTTGATGAAACTTGACACGTGAGTATAACTCATGTCTGGAAACCTCAAGGCATACTCAGATTGTTACAAAAATCGATAATAGGGCCTCTTGAAGGGATCCTTATATATAGCCAAGGGAAATAACCCATTCATTTTCCTAAATGCATGCTTATTTCTTAGTATTTGAACTGTTAGTTATTTTCGCAATTTATCCAGTACAACCCTTAAACAAGTAAACAAGTAAATAGTATTTTCCTAAACAATAGATCCAAGTATTTCGGTTAGTGACTTATTCACGAATATACCAACATTAGCATCCCTAGTAATATTTTCTGGGAACGCACAAAAGCCATTTTCAGAGTTATATATTTTGAATTGTTATTATCTCATATATGATAAGCCTGTTATTACGTAACATGCTTCACGATTTTAACATACATAGCTTATTGTTATTTCCTCCTATGTTCTATATACTCTTTATTTTAATTTATTTGAATTTTTACTATTGGGTAACTAATTTCATGTTATTACATAACTGACTTCACAATTTGGGTATTCATAACTTATCGGGAATTCCTAAAAACCAGATTCTATGTAAGACAGTTTGGTATTCTCTGTAAATGCACAAGAATCGTTTGATGGGCTATATACTTTGTATTGTTGTTTTTGGATTAGCAAAACAACTATGAAAACAGAACCAAGTGATAAGCCCCGCTTTCCCGGAAATTATCGGGTACGTCAGTTAGTATATATATATATGTGTATATATATATATATATATATATATATATATATATATATATATATATATATATATATATATATATATATATTATATATATACAAAATAAGAAAATGGAGGAGGAATAGATTTTAATCAGTCATCAACTACTAGATAATACCAATTCATAAAATTTAGTAACTAATTATATAGGAACATCCATGTCAAACGGAATAATACAGAATAAAACAGTACACATTAATGAGTAAGATAATACCATAAGAACAATACATATAGATAAATATAAATATAAATATAAAATGGATCTTACACCTGTTTCAGCCATGTAGATAAGAGTATCTCATTATGCTCATATTAACCAGATGTATTAAGGTAATATGCGGTTTATATATGTATTTGTTGAGCTATACTGTATTGTATTATATTATTATATTATTATATTATGCTGTTGCTGTATTTTATGTGATATTTTCCATCTACTATGTATTGTGAATGGCGGAATGCACATATTATTTTACTGGTATTATTATTAATAATAATAGTAATATTAATAGCCTTTTATAACGTAATGCAATGAACTCTGGACTTAGTATATGTACACTTTCATGCGGATATGTGTATGTATGTATATTCTAATATATTGATTTGACTAACTGTAACCTTATATGTATGTATATCATTATGTATATACTTATATATATGTATATGCAGGTATATACACTAATATGTATGTGTATATATGTATATGTACTTATTCTTGTATATGTGTACCTTCTCTAATATTCATATTTGCACTTTATACCTTCATTTTATACCTCTGTAACTATACTTTATAATCTCTGAAGGGGCCTCGGGATATATATATAAGTATCTCATTTATAACCGCATATTACCTTAATACATCTGGCTAATATGAGCATAATCCACATGGCTGAAACAGCTGTAAGATCCATTTTATATTTATATCTATATTCATAATTATCTATATGTATTGTTCTTATGGTATTATCTTACTCATTGATGTGTACTGTTTTATTCTGCATTATTCTGTTTGACCTAGATGTTCCTAAATAATTAGTTAATAAATTATATGAATTGGTATTATCTAGTAGTTGATGATTGATTAAAATCTATTCCTCCATTTTCTTATTTTGTATTATGAATTTGAGGTAAAGCATTTTACCTTCGCCCATATAATACAATAAATGAATTAATTGCATTGCAATTCTTAGCATTTATTTATTAGCATTTCTGGGTACTTTACTGGCAGTATATTGGATAAATGTTATCCCATAGCGGCTTACACTCACAACCCCTATCTCACTTTGTAATTTTATATATATATATATATATATATATATATATATATATATAAAAGTGTGGGCCTCATGGCAAGATCACATACAAATAATGACTTACATTATTTTTTTGACTCATAAGCATTTTGTGTCAGGGTCTATACACTTTCAAGTACAGAATTCCTTACTTTTAATGGAGATATGTCCTCAATCTCTCTCTCTCTCTCTCTCTTCCTTCCATTTTCTTATTGCTATACACACACACACACACACACACACACACACACACATATATATATATATATATATAATATATATATATATATATATATATACTTGACCATAGCTATATATAGTCATATATATATATATACTTGACCATAGCTCACAGCAACATACCTACATACCTGAACAGCTTAGGCAATAGAGAAAATGTCATTAGATTTGTAATGTTGATAGACTATCAACTCAATGGTATTTCATGAATAGCTAATTTGATTGCTGGCAAGGGAACAGCAGTTCGTTTTGTAGCCGTAATATATTATTACATATGTCATAGGTTTGTAAGTCAAAACTTGCCTATCGTGTTAACAGTGATTTAATTTCATTTTTAAGGTTATCCCTAGAGATTTTCTATAGAATTCAGAGCCGCCATTGTAAGTTAACGATGTTTTATAAAGAACAAAATACGTATATCAAACCAATGCGATTGATGATAGAAAAAAAAAAACTAGGTGAAGGCTGTATATGCATATTTTAGTGATCTTTGAACTGCGCACATACATCCATTACGTACTTTTCTATATTTGGTCGCATTATTGCTTACGTTGATGTACTTGTTTGGTGGAGGCGCAATGGCCCAGTGGTTAGGGGAGCGGACTCGCGGTTGTAGGATCGCGGTTTCGATTCCCAGACCAGGCGTTGTGAGTGTTTATTGAGCGAAAACACCTAAAGCTCCACGAGGCTCCGGCAGGGGATGGTGGTGATCCCTGCTGTACTCTTTCGCCACAACTTTCTCTCACTCTTACTTCCTGTTTCTGTTGTACCTGTATTTCAAAGGGCCGGCCTTGTCACTCTCTGTGTCACGCTGAATATCCCCGAGAACTGCGTTAAGAGTACACGTGTCTGTGGAGTGCTCAGCCACTTACACGATAATTTCACGAGCAGGCTGTTCCGTTGATCGGATCAACCGGAACCCTCGTCGTCGTAACCGACGGAGAGCTTCCACAGATGAATTTGTTTACGAAACGCCGTATCTTACAGCACTGGCTCTGAAATCTAAAGTAAATTTATAAAATTTATAAAAATTTATAGGAGTAACTTGCTTACGAACCACGTTGTTCCGAGTTTAGTCCCACTGCGTGGCACCTTGTGATTGGATTTGGTAGACAGAAACTGAAAGAAGCCCGTCGTATATATATATATATATATATATGTGTGTGTGTGTGTGTGGATGTATGTATGTATGGATGGATGGATGGATGTGTGTGTGTGTGTGTATTTGTGTTTCTGTGTTTGTCCCCACCAACATCGCTTCACAACCGATGCCGGTGTGTTTACGTCCCCGTAATTTAGCGGTTCGGCAAAATAGACCGATAGAATAAGTACTAGGCTTACAAAGAATAAGTCCCGGGGTCGATTTGCTCGACAAAAGGCGGTGCTCCAGCATGGCCACAGCCAAATGACTGAAACAAGTAAAAGAGTAAAAGAGTAAAGATAATCGTGGACAGCAAGGACGAGGATAGGTTTGAAGCTATTGTGGTTATTAAATTATGTTTAAATAATTTTGTGTGCTTCTAAGCTATCAACGCATGGCTTATTGAATATTATGTTACGCTTCACATACCATAAAATGTATTTAGTAAAGTCGAGACAACATTATACTTCGCAGTGGATTTGGGTATGGCCTAATGATTAATGTTACCTTCATAATCATGAAATCCCTGAGCTTATCCTCTTACGTAGCTTATTCTCTTCTTTTCTTTTATCCTCGTATCTATCCAAGTCTTGTGACTGAAATAGGATAGATAGAAATAGAAACTGAGTTCGAATCCGCCATAGTATGTATTTCTTTATTGCCCTCAAGGGGCTAAACATAGAGGGGACAAACAAGGACAGACAAACGGATTAAGCCGATTACATCGACACCAGTGCGAAACTGGTATTTTATTTATCGACCCCGAAAGGAGGAAAGGCTAAGTCGACCTCGGCAGAATTTCAACTCAGAACGTAACGACAGACGAAATACCTATTTCTTTATTACCCACAAGGGGCTAAACACAGAGAGAACAAACAAGGACAGACAAACAGATTAAGTCGATTATATCGACCCCAGTGCGTAAATGGTACTTATTTAATCGACCCCGAAAGGATGAAAGGCAAAGTCGACCTCGGCGGAATTTGAACTCAGAACGTAACGACAGATGAAATACCGCTACACTTTTCGCCCGGTGTGCTAACGTTTCTGCCAGCACGCTGCCTTAATCCGCCATAGTATAAATTGTTGCTGTCATCTTGAGATCAAGCCTCGTGATGTTGTAACACGCTGATTCGAGTCTAGTTACTTCTAAACTACGTGTGTTTGCAATGATGCTCGATCGAACAATTCAATGTTAGCCATCGAACCCGAATGAATATTCAGCACAACGCTCTCATTGTCTTTTATTTACAAAAAATAAATGGCGGGGAGGGAAACCCCTACATTTCATCGTATTGGCATCAATGTCAGTTTTTGTTGCTTTATTACAATGAGATTATATCACTCTATTTGGTTCTGTAGCAAAATATGAACCGGAACAATGCAGATTCTTTAGCGATGATATTAATGCCAATTAGTGCATCTGTGCGCATGTGTGTGCGTGCGTGTGTGCGCGTGCGTGCGTAAAGCGGGAGTAAATTGAATGAAATATTATATCAAGAAGAAGCAAAACATGCATGTCATGTAACCGTATCGACGACTCGGTTTCAAGGTCACATTTACTTTCAAATCTCATGTTACCGCATTTACACCACTGACTTCCTTAAGGGGTGAGTGAAAGAAAGCGAGAGAGAGAGACAGACAGACAGACAGAGAGAGACAGAGACAGAGACAGAGAGAGAAAGAATGAGAGAAAGAGAGATTGAGGACATATCTCCATTAAAAGTAAGGAACTCTGTACTTGAAAGTGCATAGGCCTGACACGAAATGCTTGAACGTCAAAAAATAATCTAAGTCATTAATGGTATGCGATCTTGCCATGAGGCCCACACATTTTCAGGGAGATATGTAATGGACTAGATCAACCTTTTGTTCTTGATTAGTGTTTGTTTCATTAACTCAAACAAATTTGATGCCAGAAACTAAAAGAGGTGTTTGAATGTATGTGAGATCTTCAGTTATTAAACATATTGTGTTGTCCGGAAAGTTCGTGCCGATTTATAGTAGCTTACCTTTCGACTTATTTTAGGACATGGTTGAGTCCATAAAATAGGATTTGATTACACCTCCAATTAGAGCACAGTTTAAGTTATCTTTTCGTGGAAGAAGGTCTATGTTCCTGTAATCTGTGCTAATTCTATAACCCTTTAAAATGGAAGATAAGAAAGTTCATTTTCGGCACTTGATGCTTTGGGAACCAGACAAAAATTCCTGCAGCTCGGCTGGGATGTGTTACCCCACCCTCCATATTCACCAGATATTGCTCCTTCGGATTTCCACCTATTCAGGTCTCTGCAGAATAGTCTTAATGGTAAAAATTTCAATTTCTTGGATGACGTAAAAAGATACCTTGATGAATTCTTTGCCATGAAACCACCTCAATTCTGGGAAGGGTATTTTCAAGTTAAAGGAAAGATGGAGACGCATTGTGCAACAAAATGGTTCATATTTGGTTAAATAACAATGTAATTGCAAGTATTTATTGACCTTTTTCTTTCCTTTAAAAATCGGCACGAACTTTCCGGACAACCCAATATTTCCTGGCGCCATCGTGTCAAACGACCGCCGGCGATTTCCTCATTAAGCTCAAAATGCTTCTCATGGTAATATATTAGATCTCACGTGCATCGTGACTGACATACCTCAGACCGTGATATTACGTGATCACGTGACTAACCACATCGCTGATCTCAATTTGCTTTTGCATTGTTTTAACCTTCAAATGACGCCACCTCGCTGGCTTGGTGAGCAAGCCACAGACCTTAATATATGTCTAATATACCCACAACAAAATATATTTCTTTATTAGCCACACAGAAGGGACAAATTACAAAGTAGAGCTTTTCTTTTTGGGGAGAAAAAAAGGGGTAGGCTTTCGATCAAAAGGGATCGTAAAAAAAGAAAATGTCATGATGTAAAGTGTAAAGGGGGAAACATATAAGGTTTATCCGTGGAAAGAAATGCCTACGGAAAATACCACTGTAACCTCGGTCAATAATATCACATTTTAACACATTTATTTGCAAGTAAGTAACTCTCTGTTTTAAATTTTTCCGGGTTCATATCCAGAACAAAATAAAACCATATCTAAAAGCACAAAACAAAAGCACATCGTGCTATAAGCTAATCAGCACACATCCAAAAACCAGCTACAAGACACCGTCCCGCCGGTTGCAGCTAATCCTCACAAGAAAAAGAGGGGAAGTGTGTATGTGTGAATGTGCGCGTGCGTATGTGTGTGAGGGAGAGAGAGAGAGAGAGAGAGAGAGAGAGTGCAAAAGAGAGAGAAGGAGAGAGGGAAATGAAGAACCGGTCTCAGTATTTGACCTTTATTCTATACACCGGTCACATTTAGCATTGTTTTTCGTTCAATTCCTCGTAAAGAAGGAGTTTCGTACTGTCTGACCAACAGGCCAAAACAACAATACAGTGGATTTTTTTCTTTTATGACTAGCCATTTTTATGATCACCTTTACACCTTAACTTGCAGCACGTTTTGCCTGTTGGTACATCGAATGTTAACGGCCCATCCTCCATATTGCCTGTTCGGTCTATTTCAGAACTCGTTTCCTTATTTCCATTAAATGCATAGTTTACGAAATTCTAAGAATTTCTCTTTGTATTCTCCAAACATCTTCTGAGAAATCAAGGTCTTTATTATCATACTTAATCTCTTCGTGCCTAATCTCTTCATGAAATAGCAAAACAGATTGAAACCCATCTGACTCATCTGTTGGTAAATATTTCCCTTCTCTACATATCTGCGTATCTCACACACCATCATTCTCACTGAGCGGTACAATCCAAACCTCATTGATTATATAGCCATGATTTTATAGTTCTTTTCAGTTATGGGAATTTTGATTCTTTATAACAAATTCCATGTTTGTTTTTCCTTTCCGTTTTCTTAAATGCCTTCTCCTGTTTTTTCCATTCACAAATCATTTTTATTTCTTTTCATTAAATGGTGGCCCATACTTACGCTCATCTACTTGGCTGTCAAGTTGTTATTTTTTTAAAATCAACAACATGTAAACTGTGTATGCCTGTCGTTTTTTTGCCTGGTTGCTATTATGTAATGCCGCAAAGCGATATCAGCTGAGTGATTAAACTGACAAATGACAGATGGCATCTGCTTTGGTTGTATTTTAGCCTCCCGCAAAAGCCGAATAAGATATTTACTGTCACCGATTTACTATGTACCAAACAAAGAAAATGTTGTTTAACAGCCGGATATGGAAACCCTTTTAAGCTTCTTGCTAACCACACTAAACACATTATCAAAGAGTAATAAATAATGTAATACTATTAAAAAGAAATTGATAATGACCCGAGTCCGAGAAAGGCGGCTCTGCAATTTCTTCTTGAATAACCTGCATATACAAAATGATACGTTTATATATATTTCTTTATTGCCCCCAAGGGGCTAAACATATAGGGGACAAACAAAGACAGACAAAGGGATTAAGTCGATTACATCGACCCCAGTGCTTAACTGGTACTTTATTTATCGACCCCGAAAGGATGAAAGGCAAAGTCGACCTCAAATGGTCGTACTGCCCATTAGCTCACTCCCTTGTACCAAATCGACATTGCCTGCACAGGTACACACTCAGGTGTGACACAAGGCGGCGAGCTGGCAGAAACGTTAGCACGCCGGGCGAAATGCATAGCCGTATTTCGTCTGCCGTTACGTTCTGAGTTCAAATTCCGCCGAGGTCGACTTTGCCTTTCATCCTTTCGGGGTCGATAAATTAAGTACCAGTTACGCACTGGGGTCGATGTAATCGATTTATTCCGTTTGTCTGTCCTTGTTTGTTCCCTCTGTGTTTGGCCCCTTGTGGGTGGTAAAGAAATAGGTGTGACACATGTCAACTGTCGAAGTGATCGCAGAGCAGCGTGACGTGAAGTGTTTTGCTCAAGAACAGGACACACGGATCGATCTGGGAATCGAACCCACGATCATACAATAGTGAGTGCAATACTCAAACTACTAAGCCATGCACCTTCGCATGTAATCATGATATTAGGATATGCATTCGTATGGTATGTGAATTGAAACTGAAGAATTTTATGATTAGACTAGTATAATTTTTTTGTTTGTTTGTTAGGACTGGACCCTGTTAGGATCTTCATAAGTTAATGTTTTAGTGCCAGGACGCCGGGTGATTTGAGAGCCTTGTTTTTAGTGAGTAAAAAGCGTACTTTACCCACCAGGAAATACGTTGTATATAAAATATTTTCAACTACATATATATTCAGGGGAAAATATTTTTGTCCACCCTCTTTGAGCTCACAATAACATCCTCTCAATTGCACTAAGTATCTTTTTGGTTTCATGAGCAGTTATTTCGGCATTGATAGTAATGCATACATATATACGCGTGTACACACACACACATGTATGTATTTATGTGTGTGTGTGTGTGTATACATATATATATACAGATATATATATATACATATATATATATAGAGAGAGAGAGAGATTTACATATATATATATGTGTGTGTGTGTGTGTGTGTGTGTGTGTGTGTGTGTGTGTGTGTGTGTGTGGAGGCGCAATGGCCCAGTGGTTAGGGCAGCGGACACGCGGTCGTAGGATCGCGGTTTCGATTCCCAGACCAGGCGTTGTGAGTGTTTACTGAGCAAAAACACCTAAAAGCTCCACGAGGCTCCGGCAGGGCGGGGGGTGATCCCTGCTGTACTCTTTCACCACTCTTTCTCCCACTCTTTCTTCTGTTGGCCTGCTCGCTTAGCCAGCGGGGTGGCGTCATTCGAAGGCTAAAAAACAATGCGAACGCATTGTGACCAGCGATGTGTAACAACATCTGATGGTCTGGTCGGTCACGGTGATCACGGTGATATATGTATGTATGTATGTATGTATGTATGTATGTATGTATGTATGTATGTATGTATGCATATGAATGCATTAACACTGTTAGAAAACGAAAGAGATATACATTTAATGATTCTCCCAGTAAAATAGAACTGACGCATCCGGGTTTTACGTAGCAAATGATTTGTTGAAATGGGGTCATTCATTGCACAAATACGCTTTGAGTTTCTGTTATGTAATAGCTTTCCAACCGAATGTTATCAAATGTTTCGTTATCAGATCGTCATATAGCTTTAAACCAATGATTCATTAGCGACAGTAAGGAATTTGGCCGGCAGACGGAACTTATTCTATAAAATTAAATAAACAGATAGAATAGATATATGATAGAAATTCAGTGCAGTGCCAAGTTTTAGGCTAATAATAGTTTAATAATTACCGAAACAAAAACAAACAAAAAAATTACGTGCGATCCTCAAGGCTCTTAGAGACTAAGTAACCGTTTGATCTTGCTAGAAATAGCAGCCAAATCTCCATCAAAGCCTTATCTAACATCTTACAAGAGAAATTGGGAATTATACGTTGGAGAGATGGCGGCGGGCTGGCAGATCCGTTAGCACACCGGTCAAAATGCTCAGTGGCATGTCGTCCGTCTGCTCGATTTTGCCTTTTATCCTTTCTGAGTCGATAAAATAAGTACCAGTTTAATATTGGGGTTGATGAAATCGACTTAGCCCCTTCCCCGAAACTGATGGCCTTGTGTTGAAATTTGAAACCGATGATACATTGGAAAATGTAGAAGGAGATATCAACATTCAAATTTGATGGTCGTAGTTGGAAAGTCTTTGATCGGAGCTGATATTGGTTCTCGGTTTCCTTGGCGTATAGGTTCCCCACCTGGATGGGACACCGGTCCGTCGGAGGTGAGCTGCAAGATGCAGGAGGAAAGAGTGAGAGAAAGTTGTGGCGAAAGAGTCAGCAGAAGTTCGCCATTACCTTCTATCGGAGCCGCATGGAGCTTAGTTGTTTCGCTCATAAACACACGCATCGCCCGGTCTGAGATTCGAACCCGCGATCCCTCGAACGCGAGTCCGCTGCTCTAACCACTAGGCCATGTGCCTCCACAGAGCTGACATCGGGCTAAACAACTACTTAAGACGTTACGACTGACTGCTTCGTCTGCTGCTCCAAAAACAATCTGGGATATCCTATTACATAGGGGGGTGGGCTGCTGATGACTAAGCAAAAGTCGTATTGCTAAAAAATCGTCGATCTTACGGTGGGTCGATTCATTCTTTTATGAAGTACTAGCAGTATCGCCCGGCGTTGCTCAGGTTTGTAAGGGAAATAACTATAAAGCATTTTTAGAGAGTTATAGCCAAAAGATAGCAAAAAAATGGAAAAAAATTATGGTAAATTTCTTTGAGAGTAAAAAAAGGTGGAGTTGCGTCCCATAGACAGTTTGCAGTTTGGGTTTCTGATTCTCGACCCATGTCGAATTATCGATTTTTTTCAGAACTGGGGGAACTTTTCAAAATTTTCGCTGCGTTAGTTTCGAATTATGACATTGGGCTATGTGTGTGTCAAGTTTCATCAGAATCGGTTGAAAGCCGTGGTCAGGGTGAGGGTACGAGAAAACAGACACACAGAAACACACACAGACAAACTGCCGTTTATATATAGAGAGATCTTTATGTGATGCTGAGTTTCTGCCCATCTCTCACCAATAAAAAAAGCAGATGAATAGGGTATGACTTTCAGTGCCACTGCTGTGGCTGATATTACTACTACTACCACTACTGCTACTACTACTACTACTACTACTACTACTGCTGCTGCTGCTACTACTACTACTACTACTACTACTACTACTACTGCTGCTGCTTCTGCTGATACTAGTACCACTACTACTACTGCTACTACTACTACTACTACTGCTGCTGCTGCTGATACTACTACTACTACTGCTGTTGCTGATACTACTACTACTACTACTACTACTACTACTGCTGCTGCTGTTACTACTACTACTACTACTACTACTACTACTACTACTACCACTCACCATCATGACGCCATTACTGCTTGTATTCACTAATTTATGTGTGTATGTAATAAGAGGTACTGGAAAGTTCTTGGCTTTAAGAATGTCACGAGAGTCCTGGCTGGAGAACAATTTTCCGAGATTTTTTTGTTTTTTTCCAAGGCTCAGAAAAACTGGAGGACCGTTGGCTGCAGTAAGTACGTGAATCTGAGAGCGAAATATGTTCAATAAAATCATAATTAACTGATGTTTCTGTATTTTCTTTTATCCAAAGCCAGGAACTTTTGTGGATGTATGTGCATACGAAAGAATATATATATGAGTGTGTGTGGAGGCGCAATGGCCCAGTGGTTAGGGCAGCGGACTCGCGGTCATAGGATCGCGGTTTCGATTCCCAGACCGGGCGTTGTGAGTTTTTATTGAGCGAAAACACCTAAAAGCTCCACGAGGCTCCGGCAGGGGATGGTGGTGATCCCTGCTGTACTCTTTCACCACAACTTTCTCTCACTCTTACTTCCTGTTTCTGTTGTACCTGTATTTCAAGGGGCCGGCCTTGTCACTCTCTGTGTCACGCTGAATATTCCCGAGAACTAAGTTAAGGGTACACGTGTCTGTGGAGTGCTCAGCCACTTACACGTTAATTTCACGAGCAGGCTGTTCCGTTGATTCGGATCAACCGGAACCCTCATCGTCGTAACCGACGGAGTGCTTCCATCCATATGAGTGTGTGTATATGTGTGTGTAAGCATGTATGTACATCTAGGTGTAGATTTTGTAAAAACCCCACCAAAACCCTGACAAAAATAGAATTATATTAACAGAACTCTGATACCAAAAGGGAATAATTAGTAAAGTAACTCATTCTCAGAGACCCATTATTTTATATACAAAAAGATTTCTGGTCATTGAAAGAAAAACTGCCACGAAATGATCCGTAATTATTAATTCATTAAAGTTTTAAAAATGTAATTTTTATTCATTCTTTTCATATCTATCTGTCTGTCTTTCTGTCTGCCTTTCTGTATATTTACCTGTATGCATATATGTGTGTGTGGTTGTGTGTGTGCGTATGATGGCTTTCCCCTCGTTATCGAGTATGGCCATTGCACGAAGCTTAATCAATGTTGTTATCGTGCAATGCCTGTGCCAGAAGATTTTTTTTAAAGTGAGGAAATGCTGTGCACTGAGTCAATCCCACTTACTAAGCAACAGCAGCCATAATCCGAAAAGAAGAACAAGTCAACATCATCGGTAACCACTGAGCCGCAGGTTTTACGTCGGAGTTATCCCAGTTACCTGAGTTACCTTCTCCTAGAAGGATGCCCTAACAAAGGCTAGGAGTCCTTCACTCCTAATGGTTTAACCGCGCGATCGAGTATTCAATCCGATTATTTCTATGTCCCCGCGCATGATACAGCCTTAAGACATTTATTAGATGGTCGTTGACTCTCAAGAGTTCCTCCGCCTTTTGACGGGTTTTGTTTTTCATCCCGCAGGTTGTCCAATAAACACCTTCCTAACCAAGCAAGCTTGGTGGGGTTGCCGGTTTAGTCGCCGACGACCCGACCATGCAACAGGTTGTACTGGGTTACATATTACCAGTAGCACTGGTGTGCGTATGCTTACATATACACTCATACACAGAAATATATATATATATATATATATATATATATACCTACATGCATACATACACTTGCGCGTGCACACACATACACACACACAGAGGCAGATATAGGCAAGAACAGATATGAATGTTTATGCTGTTGTATTTATACTTCATATCAGTTCCTGACCATCCCATATTTTTTTCTCCATAGGCACAGTCCATCTTGGATTACATTATTCAATTTGTACTTTTAGCAGAAACTGCGGGATGTTGTTTGAACAATATTTAGTTCTGACGCGTACATTTTTTTTTTTCAGTTTTCTGGCTCACCTGATGATGAACCGGGTCTCATGGGGCCTGCTTACCGAAAAAGGTTGCGCTCGACGTTGGTCTAACCAAAGTAACTATCACTGCTGCTGTTATTAGTCGTTGTTTACCAAGAATCATGACAATCAAGACAGTTGAGAAAAGTAGGGGTCACCATCCAATAAAAAAGGGTTTGTGAAAGGAGAAAACAGAAGAGGGCATTAATGAAAATTCTGTAGCACTCTAATCACAAACAAAATTTCCTCACATTTGCCGTTACCATTTACCTCCTATCCTTAAAACCGGAAGTATTTGCAATTATGGGGTTTAAAACAAATTTATCATATCAAGAATAGTAACTAAATTTTTTTTCCTGCGTTCTCAATTAATTTTTAACTCAAATTCAAATAAAATTTTCCTGCTTTTAATTATATTTGAATAGTCGTAAAAATGCTATTGTTAAAAATATAAGGTTTATTTTTCTTTTTTGTTTTGGCAAAACAACGTATTTATTCTGTTGTGTCTGGGGAGAGTCATTCTCTTTTAGTGCCTTATTATTTAACGCACTCAGACACGACAGAATATGCTTCAACACACGAACTCATATAAAGAATCTTGCAAACCAAATCCAAAAACGTATTTATTCTTGTCTTGGGAAAGTTTAAACACTTATCCGTTCAGAAGACTTGACTGAAAGCTTACATTAATGAAAACGGAAATGAAGAACGAATATGGACTTTTACGTTGTGTAATGATGTATCTGAATAATTTTATAGAACTTTGGTGGATTTTCTGATGAATCCCTAACCAGTAACAGTTCCGGTTTGAAATTACTAGGTATATCTTCGTGACTAATATCCTTAGAAACAGCATGAGCGCTGCATGTTCTTATAACCCTCATCACCTTTGAATATCATAGGAAATACTTTTTCATGCCAGAGAAACGGTATAGAAAGGTGCAAAGGTCTCCATAAATGAGACGAAGTAGGACGTGTTTATTTTATTTTAGTTTTTTTTTTTTTTTTGATAAGATGTTTCCAAGAAATCATTAATCTTCGCATTTAGACATTTTCAATTTAAGGCAATGTGGAGGCACATGGCCTAGTGGTTAGAGCAGCGGACTCGCGGTCGAGGAATCGCGGGTTCGAATCTCAGACCAGGCGATGTGTGTGTGTTTATGAGCAAAACACTTAAGCTCCACGCGGCTCCGGCAGAAGGTAATGGCGAACTTCTGCTGACTCTTTTACCACAACTTTCTCTCAGTCTTTCCTCCTGCATCTTGCAGCTCACCTGCGACAGACCGACGTCCCGTCCAGGTGGGGAACCTATACACCAAGAAACCGGCCCTTAATTAAAGGAACAAACAACAAAATTTAAGGCAATAGGAAAATTTCTACATTTTGATTTGATTGCTGTTGCTGTTATTGATTTTTTTAAAACCCCAGGTCAACCCTAATGAGTAGATCTATGATCAAAAACATTATCAGTCGTGACCTTCCCGCTTGTTTCCTCGGATGTCATTGTGTAATGTGTACTTTTAGAAGAGACTGCAGGATATTGTTACTGGAATATTGAGTTCTCTATTCTAATTAGTCCATTTTACGTTGTGTAATGTTATTGGTATCTAAGATTACGTTATGAAATGTGTCCTCGTTTTCTTGTTTCTGCTATTTTGTTTTTCTTCAGAGAGTACATTATGATTTGAGGGAAATTTGGCTGCAGTTTTAGTAGAAGAAGCAGCCACACAGGGGCTTTCTTATTGGTCGAGTGACATCGTAGAGTATTTTTGTCTGGTTCGGTGACGTATGTAGTTGAACTTGAATTCATGCAACGGTGAGCTGGCAGAACCGTTAGCACGCCGGGCGGAATGAGTAGCCGTTTTTCGTCTGCCGTTACGTTCTGAGTTCAAATTCTGCGGAAGTCGCCTTTGCCTTTCATCCTTTCGGGGTCGATAAATTAAGTACCAGTTACGCACTGGGGTTGATGTAATCGACTTAATCCGTTTGTCCTTGTTTGTCCCCTCTATGTTTAGCCCCTTGTCGGTAATAAAGAAATATATATAGGTAGATATGAATTAGTTTTCCTCATTGACTGCAATAAAACGAGGGAAATGAAAATGATGGTTGTAAAAGGAAAATATTCCTAACCATCATTTCACAGTAATATTTTGGGGGTTTACTACTAATAGGCTTTGTTTTTCTCTTTATACATCAAATCAGAAAAATCTTGTTTTTAATTCTCTGCCCCATATAACCGTAGTGTTCACAGTGGACAACAAGGGGACGAAAGCTTTCGGTCAAGTCTTCTGAACGGATAAGTGTTTAAACTTTCCCAAGACAAGAATAAATACGTTTTTGGATTTGGTTTGCAAGATTCTTTATATGAGTTCGTGTGTTGAAGCATATTCTGTTGTGTCTGAGTGTGTTAAATAATAAGACACTAAAAGAGAAGGACTCTCCCCAGACACAACAGAATAAATACGTTGTTTTGCCAAAACAAAAAAGAAAAATAAACCTTATATCTTTAACAATAGCATTTTTACGACTATTCAAATATAATTAAAAGCAGGAAAGTTTTATTTGAATTTGAGTTAAAAATTAATTGAGAACGCAGGAAAAAAAATTTCACTTACCTTTCTTGATATGATAAATTTGTTTTAAACCCCATAATTGCAAATACTTCCGGTTTTAAGGATAGGAGGCAAATGGTAACGGCAAATGTGAGGAAATTTTGTTTGTGATTTTATTAGAGTGCTACAGAATTTCAAAACATCTGAGTTTGCATTTAATATATCAAAAATTGAACTGATTCAACTAAAGGAGAATTTACGTACTTAATCTATGACAAAGGCACTAAGTTACATCCATTTTAAAATCACTGAGAAAATCACTCTTGGAGTAACCCCCACCCCACCCACCCCACCCACCCCACCCACCCCAAAAAAACGATGTGTAATGAAACCCAAGACCCCTCGAAAAATTCAACCCAACACATTTTGTATCCACCGGCCTTCGGCTCTAAATTTGAATAAAAAAAATTCGCAAACTAGCTTCTAAAAACCAAATTAGTTGGATGTCGTACATATTTCCCCCTGCTCAAGTAGGTGTAAGGTGTGTATGAAGCAGTAATTTTTAATTCAAGAGAACTGTTTTGCATTCAGGAAATATCCCACATAACTAAGCTACTGGATCAGCAACAAAAAAAAATGTATCATTCTTGAATAGGTATCAATAAAGCCTGTATTTTAGAAATATATTACCCTGGAGTGGCTGTGTGGTAAGTAGCTTGCTTACCAACCACATGGTTCCGGGTTCAGTCCCACTGCGCGGCACCTTGGGCAAGTGTCTTCTGCTATAGCCTTGGGCCGACCAAAGCCTCGTGAGTGGATTTGGTAGACGGAAACTGAAATAAGCCCGTCGTATATATATATATGTTTGTGTGTCTGTGTTTGTTCCCGCAACATCGCTTGACAACCGATGCTGTTGTGTTTACGTCCCCATAACTTAGCGTTTCGGCAAAAGAGACCGATAGAATAAGCACTAAGGCTTACAAAGAATAAGTCCTGGGGTCGAGTTGCTCGACTAAAGGCGGTGCTCCAGCATGGCTACAGTCACATGACTGAAACAAGTAAAAGAGTAGAAGAGAGAGTTACCCTTCAAAAAGGAGAAAGAAAACTCTGTGTTCAGCCATGGCATTATAGCAACCATTCAAATGTTAAGTAACGAAACTAACTTCCATTGTCATCGATTTCAGTTTCTGCCAGATTTTTATTGCAGAAACAGGCGTAACGATCTTATGCGCAGCTTTATTTTGCTGTAAGGCAACCCTTATCTCCTTATCTCCTTCCAGTATTAATTTCAGGATTGATGGAAACTCACAGTCTCTTGATCGTGTCAACAACGTAGAGTTTTGAGTGATTTTGCGTGGTAGCAGGAGTTGCTGTGTGGTAAGTAGCTTGCTTACCAACCACATGGTTTCGGGTTCGGTCCCACTGCGTGGCACCTTGGGCAAGTGTCTTCTACTATAGCCTCGGGCCGACCAAAGTCTTGTGAGTGGATTTGGTAGACGGAAACTGAAAGAAGCCCGTCGTATATATATATATATATATATATATATATATATATATATATATATATATATATATATATATATATGTGCGTGTGTGCTTGTGTGTCTGTGTTTGCCCTCCTAGCATTGCTTGACAACCAATGCTGGTGTGTTTATGTCCCCGTCACCTAGCGGTTCGGCAAAAGAGACCGATAGAATAGGTACTGGGCTTACAAAGAATAAGCCCCGGGGTCGAGTTGCTCGATTAAAGGTGGTGCTCCAGCATGGCCGCAGTAAAATGACTGAAACAAGTAAAAGAAAGAGTAAAAAAAAAAGGGTAGTTTGGTTCGAATAGATCGTATGATTTCATGACAGCCTTCCAGCCACAATTCATGAAGGGGTATATGTCCAAAATCACCGATTAGCTCAATTATTTCCTAACTGCAACCAGGAACCTTGTCTAAAACTGATCCATGTTGGTTCTGAATATTTAATTACTCGTGAGAATAAATCGATAAGAAAAAAATGGATCTTTTCGGTTTCACCGGCAGTTTTTTAAAATGATTTCCACGTAGCTAAATACTTTTAAACTTCGTATACTGGTAGAATGTGTTTATAGAACATCTTCTTCTCTTGGCTTTATTGAGAAAATTCTATAGTTTGTAAGATATTTGTTGTTTTTTCTTCAATTTCTGCAATTTCAACCAATCAATGACGTCTATTGAGATGAAAACATTCTGTGCCGTATGAATATTCCCTCATTTAAGAAACAGATTGGATTTATTTACATTTCTGATGAAAAAAAGATACCCTTCCCGCCACCCCTAACCCCAACTAACGCTAAAACAGATTGAAATGCAGATAGATAGATACTAGGGTCATAATTATGGGTGGCAATTTCATATGACACCGCTAGAAAAACTGCCGTTCAAACCGAAAAGATCAAAAAAAATATAGATCATTGCAAACCATTTGATATCATTCTACATTTATTCTTTCCTTGGAAGAAATGATTCGTATAATAATTAAAAGTTGCAGAATATACCTCGAAAAGATGGCTTCCCAAGCCTCGCTTTCAATACAGTTTATTAAATGGTGTCGTTTATTATTTTCTATCTTTTACTTGTTTCAGTTATTAGACTGCATAAATGTCGGGGTCTCACCTTGAACATTTTTTAGTTGAATGAAACGACCCCTTTATCTATTTTTAAGCCTGGTACTTATTCTATCGGTCTCTTTCGTCGAATTGCTAAGTTAAGGCGATTTAAGCACAGCAATACCGGTTGTCAAGCGGTAGCGGGGACCGAATACTTACACAAGCGCGCACACCGGCATGCACTCATACACACACACCTGAGAGTTACCACAGTAACCTCCGGGATAATATATCCTTTTAAACTTACCGTGTATATATATATATATATATATATACCTGTTGCGTTCTTGTTCCATTTTTGGATTTACATATATATATATATATATTAAATTAGAGATAAAACCAGGCAAATCAAACAGTGAAAAACAAACCAAAAACATAGAAATAAAATTAATTAATATAATTTACAAAATATAAAATTCAAAATTTAAATTCTTTAAATTTAAACTTAAAATTTTTTAATATTTTATAATTACTAATTATAAATTAATAAATATAAAATATTTGTTAAATTTTAACTTTAAATTTAAATAATTTAAATTATGAATTTTATATATTTTGTATATTATATTAATTAATTTTATTTCTATATTTTGGTTTATGTTTTTCACTGTTTGATTTGCCTAATAGTGGTTTTATCTCTAGTTTAATATATATATAATATATATATATATATATATATATATATACATAAATCCAAAAATGGAACAAGAACGCAACAGGTATATATATTTAATCCTAAATCTAATTTTTCCCTATAAGTTTGGATTTACACCCTAATATGATTATTATTAATATATCTATATATCTATATATATATATAACTGAGAATGTGTGTGTCTGTCTGTATGAATCCCTAAAACTTGAGAACTACACAACCAATTTCATTCAAATTTTACACATGCCTTACTTAGGGTACATGTAGAGTCATGGGCAAAAAATGTTTAACTTCTTGCCTAGGGTGAGCCCACAGCAATATCACATCTCCACTATTTCAGTAATACGTGTTAAAAGTGAAAGAAAAGCATTTCTCTATTGTATGTATATGGATGTATATATATTATATATATATATATATATATATTATATATATATATATATAATATATATATATATATATATATACATGTATATATGTACATATATATACATGTATATGTATAGATGTATTTCTATAGATATGCATGTATATGTAAACATGTATGTCTAGATGTATATATAGATGTACATATAATATGTACACATATACATACATGCATACATATATACACCCAAACACACTTACCGATACACCCCACACACACACACATACATACATAGGTGCAGGTGTGGCTGTGTGGTAACAAACTTGGTTCCAAAACACATGGTCCCCAGTTCAGTCCCACTGTGTGGTAACTTGGCATGTGTATTCTGCTATAGCCTCAGACCAACCAAAGCCTTGTCAGTGGATTCTGTAGACAGAAACTGAAAGAAATCAATTGTATGTATATGTATGAATATATGTAAGTCTATGTGTGTGTCTTTGTGTTTCTCCCTCAAAACTGCTCACAACTGGTGTTCGTTATTACATCCCCATAACTTACTAGTTCACAAGAGAGAAACTGATAGAATAAGTACCAGGCTATCAAAATAAAAAAACCCACTAGGCAGTATCTCATATTTTTGTTTGCCCACACACTTTATCTTTGTGTGTGTGCACATACATACATACATACATACATACATACATACACATACATACATACATACATACATAATACATACATACATAATACATACATAATACATACATATATATTATATATTATATATATATATATATATATATATATATATATATATTATATATATATATATATATATATATATACATATATATATATATATAATATATATATAGAATATATATATATATATATATATCGTAGACAGAAACTTAAAGAAGTCAATCGTATATATATGTATGTATATATTTCACCCTCATCACTGCTTCACAACTGCTGTTCGTTTATTTACATCCCCATAACTTACTGGTTTCACAATAAGAAACTAATAGAATAAGTACCAGGTTTATTAACATAACAAAAGCACGAGGCTGTGTCTCATATTTTTGTTTGCCCACTCAGTTATATCTATCAATCTATCTTTGTGTGTGTGTGTGTGTATAATACACACACACGATCACACACACATATATATATATATATATACATGTATGTATATGTGTACATTCATATTTATTATATCAAAGACAACGTCTTTATGTGTTCGTGTATTACTTATACATTCGAAAACTGCTGCACGATCACATTGAAATTTGGAGAAAGGTAATGCTGTGTGTTTCATACAATTTCAAGGACCAAAATTTCTGAATGGATCCTTATGATATTTGAAACTTAGATTCAATGCAATATGTTTGGTTTGAATTTCAAATGGCTTAAAGGGGGCAGAACCCACCATGAAAATTCATAAATTTTTCCATGTTGAACTTTCAACCAAAGGTAATTGACACACATCAAGAAATATTCTCCAAGTTTCCACTTCACATGAGAATTCTAAGACACCCTAATGCGGGCCTTAACTCCCAAATTTTAGTCATTCATTTTATGATCCAAAACTAAGTCAAAAATACTGAATGGATCTTTATGAAATTTGGAAATTATATTCTATGCATAAGGGCCATAACCCCCATGACAATTCATATATTTTTGCTGTTGATGAAATTTTAACCATAGATATTAGACACAAATGAAGTAATATTTATAAAATTTCATCTTCTTACAAAGTTAGAAAGACCCTTCCATGGGGACTTAACCCCCACAATTATTTTCCATTTTATCTAAGCAAAAACGAATATAGTTGTGAACTTGGAAGCTGTAGGGTTACCCGAGCATAAAAGTTGGACATTATTTCTAATTCAATGGTACAACAGTGTAACGGTTTGCTTTGGCATGCACTTAGATTGTGATTTCTGCAATGTGGTGCATAAATTATCAAGTAAATGAGAGGCATCTTTGCCTCCACTGATTCAGTTGCAAAGTGTTGAGTAAAGTTATTTGGTTGAAGACCCCTTTCAGTCTTTTTATTATCACTCGGTCACACATAGTCCCCAGATGGTAACATTGATTTCAAGACCTTCCCAGATGAGTGACTGGTTATTCAAAGCCATTTATAGATTTCAATTTTATTCTGTCCAGTTACGTATCAGTATAGTGGTCATTTGCAAACTCCAGAGGTGACACTTTAATTTCTCCTTAGCCCTCAGGTCACACAGTTGTTAATGTTGATTTCAGTTGGGTCACGCCCTTCCAATTGCTATAGATTCGTAATGCATCTTACGGCTGGCTGTGCCTGTCACCTGGATGGCGAGGAATCCTACATTGGGAGTTGTAACGACTAGGGTAGGGTAACTGACTGCTTATTGTGATCATTCGTCCTTTGGTTTCCTGTAGCTTTGATCTCTTTTACAAACACAGTGAATATATATTTCCTATTTCAAAGAAATTCAAACAAGTTAAAAAGATTCTCAACAATTCAACTTCTCTGGCTGACATTAAGATACCCACCCCAAACAGGGGCCTTAACTCTCACATTTTAGAGCTCCATGACCTTCATTTTTCAAGAGCAAAATGAGACTGGAATTTAGAAATATGCGCATAAAAATCAGTAGTATGAGATACATGTGGCACGATTACAATCTTTGTAGGGTGCGTAAAAAGGGAAATAACCTCATCTGCAATTTTGCTAGTATATATATATATATTATATATATATATATATATATATATATATACATATATATAAATCCAAAAATGGAACAAGAACGCAACAGATGACAATAAAACATCCGCACAGATAAATGATACAAAGACAGACAGGAAAAACAACAAAAAACGGACAGGAAAAAACAAAGACGGGTCAGTCGGGGCCTTCTCCCTTTAGTCAAGTTTCCAGATTATCCTTACAGTTTCGGCCGGTTACACACGAGACTGTTCAAATCTGGCTGGCCGCAAAAATCTAAGCTAAGCGCATTGAATATTTTGGGAGAAAGCAAGCGAATGTGTACGGCAACAGACAAAAACAAATGGAGTGTATACATATATATATTCACGGGCTTCTTTCTGTTTCTGTTTACCAAATCCACTCACAAAGCTTTGTCAAGGTGCTGCAGTGAAGAATTTTTCTAACACTATTTCCTTGCGTTGTAATTCTTCCTTTTCCTGTTTTGTCAGTTCGTCTCACTTTACATACAACTTTTCAAAAATATTTTGCTGCAGTTCTTGCTTCTCTGCTTTCAGAGAAACCTGAGATTTCAACTTCCTTTTTTCTTCTGACTAATCAAAGATTCCAGCACCACAACTTTTTCATCACTGAACAACTTTTCCCTGGTATTCTGCATTCACTATTGCCACAACGTGTAAGCTTCGATTGCGACAGAAAGCAATTTACACTTACGTAATAAGATTATGGGTTTGATCCTGGCCCATCACCGAACGTTTTATTCATGCACTTGACTCGAGCTAAGAAACTCTTATCTCTAAACTAAAAGTAGTGAAACACTCATCTCCTAATCCGCTGATGTCTACCTGAGTTATGTAAAGGAATGCTCACAGCAGCCATATTCCTACCACTCTATGTCACGCTGGCGATACCCATATTGGAGTACGGGATTCAAGCCTCTTCTCCTTATCTCCTCAAAGACATACAGCATCTCGAAAGAGTCCAGAAGCTAGCTACCCGCATGGTTCATGGTCTCAAAAATTTGTCTTATGAAGAAAGGCTGAAGACTCTCGACCTTTATTCTCTAGAAAAACGACGACGCCGTGGAGATCTCATTCTCACTCACAACATCATAAGCGGAAAGTGTAACCTCTCGAAAGAGCTGTTCTTCACTCCTGCTCCAGAGCGTCGGCTGCGGGGTCATTCCGAAAAGCTCTACCTGCGACGATTTCATCTCAATCGAAGGAGAGGAGCTTTCTCCGTCCGGGTTGCGGATCCGTGGAACAAGCTACCAGACGAGATGGTGAAGATGCCGACGACCGCTTAGTTCAAAGTCTCCCTTGACCTCAAGTGGCCTGAACTCTTTACATGAACACCGCCCTGTACTTAACTCCATGTCCCCCTACATGGCCTTGCTATTTGCTTTTGAGCCAAATTAACTAACTAACATATGAATGTCTGAAAAGACCCCCATCAAAATGTTGATGGTAAATTCCTCGACATACTTGTCACAGCTCTTTAGACAATTTTGACTAAAGGGAAAATAAATTATATTGAATAGTTAGAAATTCTACAACCGACAGACATAAATTACAAATAGGAAAACAGTCCAAAAAGATCTAAGCTATTTTGAATTCATTGTCTTCACAATATTACCGTCTTAGGGGTGGAAGCGCAATGGCCCAGTGGTTAGGGCAGCGGACTCGCGGTCATAGGATCGCGGTTTCGATTCCCAGACCGGGCGTTGTGAGTGTTTATTGAGCGAAAACACCTAAAGCTCCACGAGGCTCCGGCAGGGGATAGTGGTGATCCCTGCTGTACTCTTTCACCACAACTTTCTCTCACTCTTACTTCCTGTTTCTGTTGTACCTGTACTTAAAAGGGCCGGCCTTGTCACTCTCTGTGTCACGCTGAATATTCCCGAGAACTACGTTAAGGGTACACGTGTCTGTGGAGTGCTCAGCCACTTACACGTTAATTTCACGAGCAGGCTGTTCCGTTGATTCGGATCAACCGGAACCCTCGTCGTCGTAACCGACGCAGTGCTTCCACCGTCTTAGGTTCAATAACAATGCCTTTTACTTTATTTTTCTTTTTCGCTAAAATACTATACCGAGAAACTAAATAAACATCAACAAAAATCAAATCTAGAAAACTATAAATTAAGTTTATGCATAAGACACATAAACTTTTTTCTGACACGTAAATGGGAAATTTTGGCAATAGCTAACTTATATAACCAAAGAATTTAGTTTCTGCTTCACCACCAAACAGAAAATCGCACAAAGTATTTCACAGTTAAGCCAATACTTTAAAGAGAATTACTCTCTTTGCTTTCTCTTTTACTTGTTTCACTCATTTGACTGCGGCCATGCTGGAGCACCGCCTTTAGTCGAGCAAATCGACCCCAGGACTTATTCTTTGTAAGCCAAGTACTTATTCTATCGGTCTCTTTTGCCGCAGCGCTAAGTGACGGGAACGTAAACACACCAGCAACGGTTGTCAAGCGATGTTGGGGGACAAACACAAACACACAAACACACACACACACATATATATATTATATATATATATATATATATAATATATATATATATATATATATATATATATATATATATATATATATATATATATATATAGATATAATATATATATAATATATATATATTATATATATATATATATATATATATATACATATATACGATGGACTTCTTCAGTTTCCGTCTACCAAATCCATTCACAAGGCTTTGGTAGGCCCGAGGCTATAGTAGAAGACACTTGCTCAAGGTGCCGCGCAGTGGGACTGAACCCGGAACCATGTGGTTCGTAAACAAGCTACTTACCTCGGAGCCACTCCTACACCTATTTATATAATCTTTTATTAAATTCCCTCTTAAACTGAATTGTCTTAGACTTAATTCTGTGCTATTTCCACTTCCATAGTGGAAAAGTAAAAAGAAAACAAAGGAAATGCACATTAGTTATAAAAAATAAGCCTTTTTAAAGAAAATCAAAAGTATATACATACAATTAGATGATTTGAGGTGGAATATGAAGTATAGAAATCATTATTATGAATCATTATAGAGATTCAAAGTCACATACCGGTATCGTCAGAGCTGATCACTGACTTTGAATGGACACCCATATCTAATGTGCATTTACTATTTTCTTTTAATCTTTCGCTATATATATATATATATATATATATATATATATATATATATATTATATATATATATATATATATATTATATATATATATATATATATATATATATATATATATATATATATATATATACGGGTGTGTGTGATTGTGTATAGAAGAATATATTATAAAAAGAATTCCAACCTTGTCTGATTTTCACGTTTTATTTACAATCTTATAATGATTATAAGATAATATAATATAATATAATAAAATAAAATAAAATAATAGAATGTTAAATGTTCATTCTGATTGAACTAGTACTTTCATGCATTAAATTCTGCAATCTTCAGGTTCATGTAGTTGTGGCAGTCATGCTTCACAATTTTTGACTGTAGCGAGATGGTTAAATCTGTGCCTTAAATACACCTGTGTGGGCTCCAGATTGCTAGGTTTTGCAAATTGTATTCTGACCAATTAGTGTGTAGTATCACTCAATTACTTAAGCTGATTGGTTTAGGCGTCACGCTTTGTTGGACATGTCAAGAGTCCTGTATCTTAACCCTGGCCAAGGCAGCAATTGTTGGGCTATCTTTAGAAATGTTGTAAATAGCCTTTGTCAGAGATTTTTATATTTTTATATTTCAATTGTCATCATCATCATTGTCAGCACCTTTGAGAGCGGCGTCATAGCCACTGCCTCATCTCGCAACCTAATCTTAATATAAATAATAATCTTAAAATTACTCAGAGTTAATAGTGTACCATAGTTTCCGGTTTAACTCAATAAATCAAATAAATTAAGTACGAAAATTAATTTAATTTACTCATCAGCACTATCTCTCCACATTTTCGAAAAAGTATGAATAATTTTAAAATTATTACCTTATTTGTCTTCAGCCATTCAAACAACAAGGTGTAAAATTATATATCAAAACACGAGGATAAGAAAGTAGACTTCCTTATAGAATTTCAACACGTTTAAGCCTGGCGGCAAAATACAATTGTGTATGTGTATATATATAAAGAGAAGGGAGTAAGATAGAAACTGTCTGTCTCGTAACGTGTTGAAAAATAGATGTTTTCATAAAGCATCTTATTTCCTTGATTCGAAATTATTATTTATATTTGTCTTTCGAATCAAGGAAATATATAGATGTCTTACCGAAACATGTATTTTTAAACACGTTAGGAGACAGTTCCTATTTTCCTGCCTTCTCTTTATATAATATTATATATATATATATAGATATTATATAATATATATATATATATATATATATATATATATATACACGCTTTCTCTCTCTCTCTCTCTCTCTTACTATTTTACTTGTTCAGTCATTTGACTTGACCATGCTGGAGCACCACCTTTAGTCGAGCAAATCGACCCCAGGACTTATTTTTTGTAAGCCTAGTACTTATTCTATCCGTCTCTTTTGCCGAACCGCCAAGTTACGGGGACGTAAACACACCAGCATCGGTTGTCAAACAATGTTGGGGTGACAAACACAGACACACAAACATATACACACACAAAGATACATATACATATGCATATACATATATAATATATATACGACGGGATTCTTTCAGTTTCCGTCAACTAAATCCACTCACAAAGCTTTGGTCGGCCCAAGGCTATTGTAGAAGACACTTGCCCAAGTTACCACGCAGTGGGGCTGAACCCGGAACCATGTGGTTGGTAAGCAAGCTACTTACCACACAGCCACTTCTACGCCTGTATATATATATATATTATATATATATATATATATATATATATATATATATATATAAAGGCTGTGGCTATGCGGAGTATTCGGCTGTGTTATCACCTTTTCAATTACCACCTTTTGTGAAGGAGGGAGTCCGACACTGCTCCCCTCTTTTGAGTCTCTTGTCGTGATGTAGGTTCATCTGGGACCTTGGACAGCAGGAGGCCAAGTTGTTTCTTGCAAACATGTACCCTTACTCCGTATAAATCTCTCAGTTATTTTTGCAATATATCAAATAGCTGTGGGCTCTTGACTTCCAAGCTTCACTCTAGATAGGATATAATGGGACCTTTGGAACAGTACTGTGACGTCCAGTTCGGGGGCTTGTATTGCTCTCTGTGCTAAAGTTTGGTGCCAATTCCTTTGGGATCTTCCATACGTATATCACTGCAAACCACTCCCATTTTTGTTGCAGAGATTAGAGTTGAAACTCTTTCAGGTTTTCCCAGTAGCTCAGTTGTTTCACTGATACAATCTTCCTGGTGTAGCACCGCTGAACTGCCTCAAAAATCCTCTATTAATTTAACACCGTGGAGTGACCACAGTTGAGAGCAGTAGTCCAGACGACTAAGAGCAAATTTCCTCCATAGTACCAGCGTAATTTTTTGGTCCCTTATTCTGAAAGTCCTCAAAATCCATCCGGCCTGCCCATTACCACTATCTTGGTGATATGCACATGAAACGAGGCGTAGTTGCTCATCTCAATCGCCAGATCAATAATCTATCTATAATCATGAGTACACATTATGTATACTTACATTCGTATAGTGATATACGTATATATTATACGTATATCACATATGTGTGTGTGTGTGTGTGTGTGTGTGTGTGTGTGTGTGTGTGTGTGTGTGTATAAATTTAAAATGAGGGTGAAAATAGGATATTAGTATAATTAACATCAATTTAACACCAATGGTCTAGTATATTAAAATCTGAAGGTTCAGGAAATTGTATTACGTACATATGAGAGGGATGACCACTATGTGGACAACCCTTACGCTAGAAGTAGATCCGCTATGGTCTTGCCTCCAAGAAATGTTCCCAAGAAAATTTAGTAAACACCAGGACGTAAGCAAGCAAGACAACTGAAAAGTGGTAAGACCATAGGCGATCTATTTCTAGCATAAGGGTTGTCCACATAGTGGTCATCCCACTCATATGTATCTGTGTTTGTATATATGTTAATAATAAGACTCCGCCGGTTACGACGACGAGGGTCCCAGCTGATACGATCAACGGAACAGCTTGCTCGTGAAATTAACGTGCCAAATGGCTGACATTCCACAGACACGTGTACCCTTAACGTAGTTCTCGGGGATAATCAGTGTGACACAGAGAGTGACAAGGCTGACCCTTTGAAATACAAGTAAAACTCATTTTTGCCAGCTGAGTGGACTGGAGAGCAACGTGAAATAAGTGTGTCTTGCTCGAAGGAACACAACGCGTCGCTGAGAA
>NC_043001.1:17241982-17266982 GCF_006345805.1 Octopus sinensis
CTTGAAGCTGGTAGTTACCGCAAGACTAAATAATAGATTATGCTTATTTTTTTCTTTTACCCAGGAGAAGACAAATGTAACGAAACACACATATACATACGTCACATTACATACTTATCTACATAAAAGCTATAACGTCCATACTCACATATATGTGCGTCAGTATATAGATATATATAATAAGATATATATTATTATATATATATATATATATATATATTGAGTGAGGCGTTGTGGTGTGTTTGTGTATGACTGTATATATATATGTGTATATGAGTGTGTTTGTGTGTCTACATATATATATTTCTTTACTGCCCACAAGGGGCTACACACAGAGAGGACAAACAAGGACAGACAAAGGGATTAAGTCGATTACATCGACCCCAGTGCGTAACTGGTACTTAATTTATCGACCCCGAAAGGATGAAAGGCAAAGTCGACCTCGGCGGAATTTGAACTCAGAACGTAACGGCAGTCGAAATACGGCTAAGCATTCCGGGTTCAGTCCCACTGTGTGGCATCTTGGGCAAGTGTCTTCTGCTATAAGCCCCGGGCCGATCAATGCCTTGTGAGTGGATTTGGTAGACGGAAACTGAAAGAAGCCTGTCGTATATATGTATATATATATATATATATGTATTTGTGTGTATGTTTGCGTGTCTGGTGTTTGTCCCCCTAGCATTGCCTGACAACCGATGCTGGTGTGTTTACGTCCCCGTCACTTAGCGGTTCGGCAAAAGAGACCGATAGAATAAGTACTGGTCTTACAAAGAAGAAGTCCCGGGGTCGATTTGCTCGACTGAAGGTGGTGCTCCAGCATGGCCGCAGTCAAATGACTGAAACAAGTAAAAGAGTAAAAGAGTAAAAGAGTATATATATATATATATATGAGTGAGCGTGTGTGTGTTTGTGTATGAGTGTATATATATGTGTATATGAATGTGTGTGTGTACATATATATGTATGTATGTATCCGTGTGTGTGTGTTTGTGTGTATGTGTGTGTTTGCATGAGTCTATATATATGGATGTGCATGTATATATATGTGTGTGTGTGTGTATGAGTGTATAAATGGATGTGTATGTATATACTGGTGTGTGTTTATGTGTGTGTAGGAGTACGTGTATATATACATATATATATGTATGTGTGTGTGGTTGTGTATGTTTTGTGTATGTGTGTGCGTGAGTCTATATATATGGAGTTTCATGTATATATGTGTTTGTATGTGTGTGTGCGTGCATGTACGTATATATATATATATTTCTCTCTTTCTCTCTCTCTCTTTATATATATATATATGTGTGTGCATGTGTGTGTGTGTGTACGTGTGTGTGTGTATGTGTGTGTTTGTGTGTGTGTGTATGCAGATATATGTATAGATTAATGAATTAGAAAACACGCATAGAGAAATGTATACGAAGAAATTCAACTCATTTTCATTCTCTTAAACGCGCGCACACACACACACACACACATACACACACACGTACACGATTTCAGAGGTGAATGCACCCGTATCTCTGCGCAGGTATACAAGTTTGTTTAAACATTACAGAAGCCTGATGTACTTTAGTGTTACATTTATATATATATATATATATATATAACAAAGCAGGCTTTAACGGAAGGAAACGCTGAGCTACAGTATTTACGCGTAGCTTATGAGTGCAAGAGTACACTCACACGCACACACATACACAACCAAACACACGCACATACGCACATACGCACATTTATGTATGTGTGTTTACGTGTACTTTCCCAATCTTTCTCTTTCCCTCTCTTCTCTCTCTCTCTCTCTCTCTCTCTCTCACATACACATATACACACAGATATATATTTCCCCTCTGTGTTTAGCCCCTGGTGGATAATAAAGAAATGGATATATATTTAGGTGGTGCATTGACACTTTTTTTGGAACAGCGTATCTCGAAACAGATAAATACTCCAGTATTTGCACGCTATTTATGAAAAGTTATTAGCTTCTTGATACACCCTCCCCAAAACGATTTAGTTCACGTTTTCGAAGTTTATGAGTTCTTATGATCTCAATAATATATATATATATATATATATATATATATATATATATATAATATAATAAACTAAATTCGCTCTTTTAAAACCTAGCCAGGCTAGTAAGTCCGGTTTCCCGGTTTCAATGGCGTATGTGTTCCACAGCTGAACGAGACGCCAGTCCATCGCAGCGTTACTCATTTTTGCCAGCTGAGTGGACTGGGGCAACGTGAAGTTAAGTGTTTTGCTCAAGAACACAACGCCTTGCCCGATCCAGGAGTCGAAACCACAATCTTACGATCATTATGCTGACACCCTAACCACTAAGCCAAGCGCCTCCACACTCTCACACACACGCACACATATATACACACATACATACATACATACATACTTACATACATACATACATACATACATACATGCATACATGCATACATACATACATACATACATACATGCATTACATACATATACATATACATACATACATACATACATACATGCATACATGCATACATGCATGCATACATACATGCATACATACATACATACATGCATACATACATGCATACATACATACATACATATGATACGTTGAATTGAATCTAGCAGTTTTTTGTACGTTGTTCAATGGCTACGAACATATTCCACGCTGCAATTGTTTCTATTTCGGCACAAGATCTGAAATCAGTCAGTTGCTATGCAAGTACATCTCTGTAATATATAATATATATAGATATATATATATATATATATATATATTATATTATATATATATATATATATACCAAATTGAGATAGGGGTTGTAAATGCAACCTCACTGGGGATAACATAATCCAATATACTGCTAGTGAAGTAACCAACAAAGTTAATAATAAATGTTAAGGATTGCGATGCATCAATTCATGTACTGTATTATAGGGCAAAGGTAAAATGATTTACCACAAATTACTACCGACAAGATAAGAAAATGGAGAAATACATCTAAATCAAATATCAATTATCAGATAATACTCAATCACATACTTTATTAAAACACCACATAAGAGACTGTAGGTTAAACATAAAAACGCAGAACAAATCAGTGTACATAAAGGAATGTACATAAAAAAGTGTACATAAAAGAGTAATGTTGTATAATAAGTAGAATATATATAACAGAGAATATAAATATAAGTAATATAAATATAATATAGATTACATCTTACAGCTGTTTCGCCATGTAGATAATTATGTATCATTTTACAATAATATTAGCCTATTATGGTAGGTCAATATATGGATATAAATGAGACATTTACAAATGTATCATAAGGCCTCTTCGGAGATATACATATACATATGAGTACAAATACTCACACTCCTATACATATAAAAATATACATATACATAATGATGCAAATAAATAATATAAATTAGTAAACATATATATGTTCCACACTAAATGTTTCAGTTTTCAACTTAATATTGTGATAATAAACATACACATATTAGTACCTGGATGCAAATATACATAGTCAATAGTACATTATATTGCTTCCTACTAATTTCAAGTGTCATTAAAGTTAGCATCATTATCGTTGTCAATACCATTAATGCTACCATCATTATCATTCATAATATTATTAATATAGCTTACATTAGGATCCAAAGTGGCACATATGTATGTCCGGGTTCCATTTAGTAATTTTCCTTATGACACTATTGGATTTGAATTTAAATTATCATTGTCTACCTTATGGTTGGTCCATTGAGAGCTGCCCCCACACTGCACAGGAAAAACATACACATCCACATTCAACACTAAACCACACACACATGCACACACAGATGAATAAACCCCGGCACCTCGCTACACATTCACTAGATTGCAGAGTGCATGTCTGTCATCGCATGGCTTATAGACAAATCAGTACAGGCCGCAGTGTCTATACACTAACACACACACTCACACGCACATCCGCATATACTCATAGATATTAATACAATCCCATATACTGTATCAGGGAACATTCGCACACACATATATATACATATTTAAATATATGTCTGCGCACTCATACGTACAAATAAAACCTATACTTATATCCACCCATGAATAAATATTTGCATATACATATATACATATCCAAATACGCACCTGCGTACTCATATGTATAACAAAAACATACATCCGTACATCCACCCACGAACATACCTATACGTACAAAAACATACATTCGTACACATACACATTTTCACACACATCGCCACCTCAACCCACATCCACTAAATCATAAATTAAAAATATATGTCTGCCCATCCAAAAACGTAAACAGAAGTTATTATTAACTTAGATATAAGTTCATTAATTATAAATTAAGCTAAATTAATTATAAGTTAGTAAGTGCCAAATAAACAAAAATAAATAAATAAATAAATAATATAAATATATATATATATATATATATATATATATATATATATATATATATCCATGTATAGATAAATAGATAAATGAAATGGAATACAATTAAGAAGAGCACAAAGATAAACTAATATAGTAAATATATAAGTGGATACGCCGAAATGCACCCACATGCACGTACATGTGCATGCACGCCCCCTTACGGACACGCGAATTCATGGCCGGGCCCACACGCGCACGTCCCTCCCGCACGCACGATCACCGAGATGCACACCAGAACACGCGTACAAGTACACGCAAATGTCCGCGAGCGCAGCGCGCGAGAGTACACACGTTGATGCACATGTGCGGACGCGCTCGCGCATGCGTGCGCGGGCGCACAAACTCTGGTGCAGCGCCACCCGAGCCGAGGATTAAATCAAATTTTATAGTATAAGTATATATATATATATTAAATTAGAGATAAAACCACTATTAGGCAAATCAGTGAAAATCATAAATCAATACATAGAAATAAAATTAATTAATAAAAAATATATAAAATATAAAATTCAAAATTTAAATTATTTCAATTTAAAGTTAAAATTTAATAAATTATCTAAATTAATAATTTATACTTTTAAATTTATATATGTATAAATTTATATATATATATAAATTTAAAAGTATAAATTATTAATTTAAATAATTTTTAAAATTTTAACTTTAAATTGAAATAATTTAAATTTTGAATTTTATATTTTATATATTTTTTATTAATTAATTTTATTTCTATTTTAGTGACTCTATTTTAATTTTTTTAATTTTTATCTAGTTTCAGCTCACAAGCTATGGCCATGCTGGGGCACCGCCATTTGGTGTTGCTACATGATTTTACTTCACGAATGCTTTTTAGGCAATTGCCATTTGGTGCATATAATATATATATATATATATATATATATATTATTATTATTATTATTATTTTTAAACTTCGAAGTCACTATCAACAATCCACAATCAATATTGGACTCTATATAGGTAATGAGTTATTGAGTTCGTTCTTCAGTCAATATTCATTTTTTTTTCTAAATATATATATGTAAAATTAAAAGCCATTTATCTGACACTGTGTGTGTGTGAATGCAAAGGTGTGCGTGTAAGTACACGTGACAACGTGTGAGAGTATGTACGTATGTGTATCTTTGTATGTGTATGTTTCAGCATTTTTATCAGTGTTATTATAATCAGGATAAATTATTTAGCTGCCGCAATCAGTTTCCCATCGCTAACATCCATTTCACTTAGTCTACGCAGCTGGAAACAAAATTGTTTCTAATATTTGATACGTACATATATACATACATGCATACATACATACATACATACATACATACATACATACATACATACATACACACACATACATACATGCAAACACACACGCATATACACATACATACATGTGTATATATATATATATGTATAAAAATATAAATATATGTACATACGTATATGCATGTATAAAGATATGTGTGCGTGTATACGTATAAAGATATATATATGTACATATATATATATATATATATATATATATATATATATATATGCATTCGTGCTTATAAATATATATATATATATATGTGTGTGTGTATATATATACATACACACATATATACATATATGTACATATGTGTATTTTTTGTAAAAAATATATGTATAAATATATATATATATAATGCACACACATTCATACTTATATATATAGTCTATATAGATACATACATTTATATATATATATATATATATATATATATATATATATGTATGTATGTATGTATGTATGTATGTATGTATGTATGTATGTATGTATGTATTCATGTATGTATTTGTAGGCGTATGCCTGTATGCGTACAAGTCGCACTTAATCTCACCAGGCGAATCAGATTTTATATGGGAAGTGTCTTTGAATTATAATGTTCTGTTTTGCAAGAAATCAAGTTACACGTAGCTTGCACGCATGCACTTGTGCCGGGGCGGTGAGGGAGAAGAACAAAACGTGTGCATTATTCTTAGATTTAAATAAGAAATATTCAAAGAACAAGGTGGATCAGCTCAATACGTATATGAGGTTAGCAACCTATTTAATATTGAAGTGTTTTCATTTTACCAAAACAATTCAATTGCGTGGCGTTCTTAGTTATAGTGAAAGCGTAGTGACTCTATAATTTTTTTATCGATTGTTATAAAAAAATATCAACTTCAGAGTGCACGATGTATTCTTCTGTGTTTGATATATATAGTGAGGAAGGCGGTGAGCTGGCAGAAACGGTAGCACGCCGGGCGAAATGCGTAGCGGTATTTCGTCTGTCGTTACGTTGTGAGTTCAAATTCCGCCGAGGTCGACTTTGCCTTTCATCCTTTCGGTGGTCGATAAATTAAGTACCAGTTACTCACTGGGGTCGATATAATCGACTTAATCCGTTTGTCTGTCCTTGTTTGTCCTCTCTGTGTTTAGCCCCTTGTGGGTAGTAAAAAAAATTGGTATTTCGTCTGTCTTTAATTTCAGAGTTCAAATTCCGCCGAGGTCGACTTTGCCTTTCATCCTTTAAGGGTCGATTAAATAAGTACCAGTTACGCACTGGGGTCGATATAATTGACTTAATCCGTTTGTCTGTCCTTGTTTGTCCACTCTGTGTGTAGCCCCTTGTGGGCAGTAAAGAAATAGGTATTTCGTCTGTTTTTACGTTCTGAGTTCTAATTACGCGGAGGTCGACTTTGCTTTTCATCCTTTTGGGGTCGATAAATTAAGTACCAGTTACGCACAGGAATCGATGTAATCGACTTAATCCGTGTGTCTGTCCTTGTTTGTCACCTCTATGTTTAGCTCCTGGTGGGCAATAAAGAAATAAGAAGCGTTAGCACGCCGGGCTAGGCACAGGGGTCGATCTAATTGACTTGCCTCCTTCCTCAAGATTTCGGGTCTTGTGTCTAGAGTAGAAAAGAGTATTTATAGTGAGGAAAAGCGGTGAGATGGAAAAGTCGATAGCACGCCGGGCAAAAATACTCAGCGATATTTCGTCCGTCTTTACGTCCTCAGTTCAATTTCCGAAGAAGTCGCCTTTGTCTTTCACTCTTTCGAGGTCGATTAAATAGGTACCGGCTAAGTACTAGGATCAATTCGCCCAAACTTACTCACTTGACCAAAATTGTTGGCTTTGTGCCAAAATATTTATAGTAAGGTCTTGTGTCGTATTCTTCCTGTTAAATGGATAGATATTTTCCAAGTATCTGTAGAAGACCTGCCTATTTCACAGGGTCGTATGAGTCACGTGTAATATCCAGTCATCAGTGCAGTTTGACGGGTTCACAGCTGAGCCAGTTATCGATTACGTCACCATGATATAAATAATTAAGGATCTGAGGTAACAGCTGACCACCATTATGACGGAGGAGCACCATAAAATCGAGCCTATGTTTCGTTAATTTTCAGTATTATATATTTCTTTATTACCCACAAGGGGCTAAACACAGAGAGGACAAATAAGGACGGACAAACGGATTAAGCCGATTACATCGACCCCAGTGCGTAACTGGTACTTATTTAATCGATCCCGAAAGGATGAAAGGTAAAGTCGACCTCGGCGAAATTTGAACCCAGAACGTAACGGCATACGAAATACGGCTACGCATTTCGCCCGGCGTGCTAATGTTTCTGCCAGCTCACCGCCCTATTTTCAGTATTCTATTTAAAACTTCTCATGGACGTAACTTGATGGCGATGGCCTACGTTATAGTGATCACCGTGACCGACCATGCCATCAGATGTTGTTACACATCGCTGGTCACAATGCGCTTCGCATTGTTTTAGCCTTCAAATGACGCCACCCCGCTGGCTAAGCGAGCAGGCCAACAGAAGAAAGAGTGAGAGTAAGTTGTGGCGAAAGAGTACAGCAGGGATCGCCACCACCTCCTGCCGGAGCCTCGTGGAGCTTTAGGTGTTTTCGCTCAATAAACACTCACAACGCCCGGTCTGGGAATCGAAACCGCGATCCTACGACCGCGAGTCCGCTGCCCTAACTACTAGGCCATTGCGCCTCCACACGTTATAGTAGATTCCATACGATTTACTCCACGGGATTGAAGGCGTTTTCACGTGGGCCCTTCACGATGACTTAAGGGTCTCCACTCACATATATGAATTACCAAGATAGTTATATCTTCTGTAGCCTTATTCAATATCACAGAAAATCCTGACGAAATAATGTGGAGTGCTTCTTACAGTGCGGAGAGAGGCTCATATATTCATTCCATATACATTTCGGTTGAATTACACAGCAGCAATAGGAGACGCAATGGCCCAGTGGTTAGGGCAGTGGACTCGCAGTCGGAGGATCGCGGTTTCGATTCCCAAACCGGGCGTTGTGTGTGTTTATTGAGCGAAAACAGCTAAAGCTCCACGAGGCTCCGGCAGGGGGTGGTGGCGACCCCTGTTATACTCTTTCGCTCCAATTTTCTCTCACTCTTTCTTCCTGTTTCTTGTCCCCGACTTCCTACGCAACCGCTGAGCCTGGATGCACATTCATCCATCCGTCGATGCTCTCTGTGTCGGGGGGTTGACCTGCTTTCTCTTCTGCGGGTCTTACGAATAGTAAAGGACTTCGTTTCGGACTTCTCCCACTACAGAGCGAAGACCGCTTCGCTCAACAGCAACAGCAACATCAACAGCAGCAGTAAAAAAGCAATAAACAAATTATTACGAATCACAGATCGATTTCTGGTCACTACTGATTTCCTCAATAGATTTCTGATTCAACCGAAACATATAAAGGATGGCAATGATAAATCTCTGAACGAGATGTAAACAGTAACCGCTCGACAACGTAAAGTATACTAGCCATCTTAATATGGAAGCACTCCGTCGGTTACGACGTCGAGGGTTCCGGTTGATCCGAATCAACGGAACAGCCTGCTCGTGAAATTAACGTGTAAGTGGCTGAGCACTCCACAGACACGTGTACCCTTAACGTAGTTCTCGGGGATATTCAGCGTGACACAGAGAAGTGACAAGGCCGGCCCCTTGAAATACAGATACAACAGAAACAGGAAGTAAGAGTGAGAGAAAGTTGTGGTGAAAGAGTACAGCAGGGATCACCACCATCCGCTGCCGGAGCCTCGTGGAGCTTTAGGTGTTTTCGCTCAATAAACACTCACAACGCCCGGTCTGGGAATCGAAACCGTGATCCTATGACCGCGAGTCCGCTGCCCTAACCACTAAGAAGTTCTCCGTGTTATATCTTTATTCTTTCCATTTCAGTTTGCTTAACGAAACTCATTACTCCCGCAGTTATCTTAACTCTTTTTTACTCTTTTACTTGTTTCAGTCATTTGACTGTGGCCATGCTGGAGCACCGCCTTTAGTCGAGCAAATCGATCCCAGGACTTATTCTTTGTAAGCCTAGTTACGTATTCTATCGGTCTCTTATGCCGAACCGCTAAGTTACGGGGAGGTAAACACACCAGCATCGGTTGTCAAGCGATATTGGGGGTGGAAGACACAGAAATATACACTCATACACACACATACAGATATATATATATATATATATTATATATATATATATATATATATAATGGCAAGGACTCCAAATTTGCCATCAAGATGTAGGACAAGATATTGTGATAGCCTGGGCTTCCGAGGCCCACAGCTCTTCAATATCCTCCCGAAGAACCTAAGAGACCTGCATGGGGTGGATGCAGATGTCTTTAAAATGAAACTGGATCTCTTCTTGTCAGGTATCCCAGATGAACCAACTTCACGGCAGGAGGTGCAGATGAGGGCAGCTGCATCGAACTCTCTCATGCACCAAATGGCAATTGCTAAAAAGCGTTCGTGAAGTAAAATCATGTAGCAACACCAAATGGCGGTGCCCCAGCATGGCCACAGCTAGATAAATAAATAGATAACTAGATAAATAAATAGATAACTAGATAAATAAATAGATAACTAGATAAATAAATATATATATATATATATATATATATATATATATATATATGTGTATATATATACGACGGACTTTTTTCAGTTTCCGTCTACCAAATCCACTCACAAGGCTTTGGTCAGCCCGAGGCTATAGTAGAAGATACTTGCCCAAGGTGCCACTCAGTGGGACTGAACCCGGAACCATGTGATTGGCAAGCAAACTACTTACCACACAGCCGCTCCTGCGCCTATACAGGATTTACTTCATATATGCAAACTATTGGTCGGTTGCTGCTGTCTCTTCTTTCGTTGATGGTCAAAATATAATTGGAATTACTACAACGATTTCCTTATTTTTCCTGTACACATGCGCACGCACGCACACACACACACACACACACACACACTCACACTTACACACACACTCTCTTTCTCACAAACGCGCGCGCACAAACACACACACACACATACATACAGAGGGTGTGATGAGTATTTGAGACGTGTTTGATAATTTAATACAGCAACTCAAATCTAACAAAATCCAGATGTATTTTAATTAAAAAAAATTATCCATATGTTCTCGATAAGGTTTCTTCTAAAATTATACAAAGAATCCGCCTTCAGCTTCGACAATTGTCTCAAGCAGGATTGAAATCATTGACTTACCTGCACTAAATGATCCTTTTTCATTTTGGATACCATTTAGACAATGACCGCTTTCAGTGAAGCTATGGTATTTTGAGGACATCAATTAACCTTCATTTTAACGATGCTTCAAATGTTTTAAATCTGTCACAATTTTGGGGCTACAGAATCGCAAGGATTGTTCGACATGTATTTTTAGGTTATGTGGGTTATATGAGAAGGTGTTTAGTCTTTTCGAAAGACGTACTTTATCCATCAAGAACTTACGAACTATTATCAGCACTTCAACGTGCCCAGCAGGATTAATTCTCAGAATTGTGAAAATATGTGACGTACAATGACATGACCCGCGTTGCTCACCACTCCTTAAAACCATCGCAACTGCTAGACGTTTAGTGTGAATCTCTCTTGAGACAACGGACGGGTCTGTGCATAATAAGCTGTCATTCATTACCCGTGTTAAACTTTTGGTCTTGCTCAAAGTTTTACTTATCAGAGAAACCACCAAAGTATGCCATGTTCGAGAGGGTTTTAACCGCTCGACACGAATCATATGGATTTCCTGTGACGCTGCAGGCATGAATTGGCCTCTTTTCGCAACATACGACTTGTACCTAATGTTCTGGTGTACCACAGCTCTGACAGTCGAACAGAATGAAGGTTTTTGGCAATGAGATTCATTGATTTTATGAAATTCTTATTGATGTTTTAAACCTGTTGGATGAAACGTAGTGCTGTTATAGTGCCCGAACCTTCCTTCTTTCTTTCGCCCTTTTCAAGACTAACCAGGCTCCTGTGGCGTATGTGTTCCCCCAAGCTGGACGGGACGCCAGTCCATAGCAGAGTTACTCAAGAAACAGGAAGAGAGAGTGAGAGAAAGTTGTGGCGAAAGAGTACAACAGGGGTCGCCACCACCCACTGCCGGAGCCTCGTGGAGCTTTTAGGCGTTTTCGCTCAATAAACACACACAACGCCCGGTCTGGGAATCGAAACCGCGATCCCCCGATCGCGAGTCCGTTGCCCTAACCACTGAGCCATTGCGCCTCCACTAGTGCCCGAACGTTGAGATTTTTTTTTAACTCTTTGACACAGTGAAGATATTTCCGCTAAAGGTTTCTAATTCCATCCGAACTCTGTGTACACAGGTTTTGTGACTTTCTTCGGATTTCCTTTTCTTCTCATTTTTTAGTTTTATTCTGAATACATTTAAAAAAAAAAAAAACCATGGCAACAAAAGAAACCACTGCTTTGGAATGGGAGGTTGTCCCACCCAAGCAGTGGATTGAAAGTCTTGAGAAGAGGACGGTGGTCCTACGAACCTATTCTAGGTCGCGTGGAGCTATCGCCCTCTTCGACAGGAGCACCATTGAGATGGAGTTGGGGGACCACCTACCAACGATAAAATTTATTTCTCGGGGGAATAAATTTGCAACGGTGTGGTTGCTATTTGATACCCCCGAGGAAGCTAGCAGATTTGCTAGCGAGCCACTGGAGGGAGAGGAAATTTTGTTCCTCCTCTCGTATTGTGGCAGAAAAGTAAAAAGAGCCTGGGTGTGTGGGCTGCCCCCGGTTACGGAGGCGGAATGGATCGAGAAGACCATCCGGCGAGGCCTGGGGGATAGCGGACCCAGACTACTGAGTGTGAAAATGGCTCCCGCGGTCGCCTGGGAGGGGTCAAAGGCAACTTTGACCCTGTGGACACCGGTGGCCGTGGGAGAAATGAAATTCCAGGATTTCCTGAGAATGGCTGGGCACAGGTACCCGGTGATACTCGAGGGTCGCCCCCCCAAGTGTCACCTGTGCCTGAAGCCCGGACATATCAGGAAGAATTGTCCCGGGGGGCGTGGTTGTGCCCCGGAGCAGAAAGGGGAAAAGGCGTCCGCCGCCCCCTCATTGGAGGGGGAGACGGTGGAAGTCGTGGAGGAGGTTGCCTCCACGAAAAGAAAGAGACAGGCGAGCAACAATGGTTGCCCGCCAAAGAACGCTCAGGTGGCGGAGGGGGATAGCAATCCCCCGTGTCTGGTGACGGAGTCCCCTGGGTCAGCAGTCTCCCCCAAAAGAAGGAGGAGAAAAAGGAGAGGTCGGACGACTGACGTTTCTGTGTCGCCGACGGAGCCGCGGGTGGGATGTGTGCCACCCGCGGACAAGGCTCCGCCAGTAGGAAGTGTGCCACTGACGGAGCAGTGTGAGGTCCCTTCCTGTGAAGAGGAGATGCTTTTCCTCCTTTACCACAAGGGAGAGGAGGTGGAAAGATTTTTGAATGGCTTGGGTGACCGAGAACGCAAGGGCACGGTCGGCTCAAGGAGTCCGTTATGGCCTCCGCGGGTAGCTGCGGAAAAAGTAACGGAAGATATTTTGTCAAGGGTCGCAGAGACCTTTGAGAGGAAAGATTTTACTTTTCTCTTTGCAGGCCCCGACTTGTCGTCGCAGAGTTGTCTGCAGGCGGCAAGACAATTTGCTTCGGGGACCTGACGAGGAGAATTGTTGAACATTTTTTAAACATGTTGAAGAGGAGGGTTATTGCCTCCTCTAAAATATGTAATTTGAATCATTATGAACATTTTGAACATTTTTTAAACATGTTGAAGAGGAGGTTTATTGCCTCCTCTAAAATATGTAATTTGAATCATTGTGAACATTTTATTAAATGTATTTATTGAAACATTGTTTTAGAGAAGCGACAGTCGGCGGGCGCTTTTGACTTCTCCCATCACCATCTTCATCCACCACCACCATTATCCATTAATGTCCTTGTCCAGCCCGTAGCTACTACTCTGTGTGCTGCCCTAGTGGCAAATTATATAAAATAAAGTAGCTTGCTAACGCACATGCGCAGTTAGTCAGTTGCTTCCTGTTCAGCCAGAGTGGACGAGAGTCAACCAGCTCCGTCCAATTAAAGAAAAAAGACCAAAAACGGAAAGTTGTCGAGGTAAGTGATTTTGTTTATTGTGAGTTGGGCATAATTTATTGCGTACCAATTATTATTTCAGTAAGTTGTGTCCAACTCTGAGACAATTTCGCCTGCTCTCGGCGGCTGCCGTTTTTGTGTTCATTGAAAAAAAAAAAAAGGAAAAACAGTGGAGGGGCGTATCCTCAGAATTCAATACAGTTACTGTTAAAATTACCGTTGGCGGTAGCCAGTGCTGTGTTTGGGTTTGTTGAATTTATTCCCTTGTCAGAGTACTTCGCAAGAAAATTATAAAAATAAGCCACTATTGGATTACCTTTCGGACCCATTTTTGTGGAGGTTGTGTTGCAGTTGCGGCGTTCCAGGTTCAACCCAGGCCGGGAGTACCGCAAGGCCAGAATATTTTTGCTGTGTTTTTTCTGTTATTAACTTTCTTTTGAACTTCATTTAACCCCACCTTTTGTTTTTTTTCTTTATTGCGACTTTCTGTTAATTTCTTCCTTTCTGTTGTGCTTTCTCCTTTTTGTTTTTTCAAAAATCTATCAAATTTTATTTGGACTTTTGAACTTTTTTCTTCCTGCTTTTTGAGTTTAAATTGAATATATTTAAAAAAAAACATGGCAATGAAAAATAACAAAATTTTGGAGTGGGAAATCATACCACCTAAAAAGTGGTTAAAAGACCGTGAAGATAGGACGGTGGTGTTGAGAACCTACTCCAAGGCACTAGACACCATCGCCCTATTCGAAAAGACGGCAATTGAAAAGGAGTTGGAAGAGTATTTGCCAACAATTAAATTCATTTCCAGGGGTGTCAAATATGCAACGGTGTGGTTGCTGTTTGACACCCCTGAAGAGGCTTGCAAATTTGCTAGCAAACCCCTGGAGGGTAAGGAAATCTTATTCCTGCCCACGTAGAAAAAAAAGAAATTGATGAAAGCTTGGATCTGCGGACTGCCACCCGACATAGAACCCGAGTGGATAGAGGAGACTATCCGCCGGGGTCTGGGTGACAGCGAAACTAAGCTCCTCAATGTAAAAGTTCTTCCTGCGGCTGCTTGGGTTGGGTCAAAAGCAATTTTGACCCTGTGGACCCAATCAGCCAATCTGGTTCTTCCAGATTTTTTGAAAATGGCCGGGTGCAGGTACCCGGTGATGCTTGAGGGTCGCCCCCCTAAGTGTCATCGGTGCTTGGAGTCCGGCCACATAAAGAACTGTCCTCGGGAACAAAATAGGATCCCGGAACAGTTAAGTAAAACCCCTCTAGAAGAGGGAACGATAACGGCCGAGAAAGCAGAGGACTCCTCAAACAGAGGCCGAAAGAGGAAGGTGAGCAACAATGGGTGCTCACCAAAGGATAATAGGGATGAGGAGAGGAAGGCGAAACTTCCAACCACGGAGGAGACGCACCCTCCCTCAGTTGAAAAGGGAAAAAAAAGAAAAAGAGGAAGAAAAACGGGACATTACCGGCTGTCAGTGTAGCACCGGAATGTCCCGGAACTACGTCGGTTGGGGTTGTGCCACCGACAAGAGAAGAAATACCGTTGGCGGGAACTGTGCCACCAACGAAAGAACTGAACGTATTGGTCCTCTTCTATAGAGGAGGAGAAATTGAAAAAGTGATGGAAGAGCACTACAAGGGAGCACCTTTAGCCTTCACACAGGACCCCGAATGGCCTCCGCAGGTAGCTGTGGAGGCCGTGGCGTTCGACGTGACGCTTGGGCTAAAGGAGCTCAATGAAGATTATAACTTGGTCCCGGGCGACGCGAACTCGGAACTTGATTACGTTCTGAGGGAAGCGTGGTTGATGGTGGAGGGCGCGGGCACAAGCTATTTCGAGGACGATATGTAATTATTGAACTGTTATTATTAGTAATGGACTTAAGTCCAAAAATTGAAAAATTGTAAGAGGATTAATACCTCGTTTTGTATTAATAATGGACTGCTAAGTCCAAAAACTGGAAAAATTGTAAGAGGTTTAATACCTCGTTTTGTGTTTATCTTTTAAAAAGAACAATGTTTTAGAGAAGCGAAAGTCGGCGGGCGCTTTTTGTCTTCTCCCATCCTTATCATCTTTCTTTCATTATCATTCACCTCATTAATGTCCTCGTCCAGCCCGCAAAGCTAACATAATCTGTGTACTGCCTTTATGGCAAATGTTTTGAAATAAAGTAGCTTGCTAACCAACCACATGGTTCCGGGTTCAGTCCCACTGCGTGGCACCTTGGGCAAGTGTCTTCTGCTATAGCCTCGGGCGGACCAATGCCTTGTGAGTGGATTTGGTAGACAGAAACTGAAAGAAGCCTGTCGTATATGTGTATATATATATGCATGTGTGTATGTGTTTGTGTGTCTGTATTTGTCCCCCTAGCATTGCTTGACAACCGATGCTGGTGTGTTTACGTCCCCGTCACTTAGCGGTTCGGCAAAAGAGACCGATGGAATAAGTACTGGGCTTACAAAGAATAAGTCCCGGGGTCGATTTGCTCGACTAAAGGCGGTGCTCCAGCATGGCCGCAGTCAAGTGACTGAAACTAGTGAAAAAAAAATATATATATATAAATTATATAAGATAACAGAAGGGAGGCGTCCAAGTCATGGAACAGCAAAGAAAGGTGAGACAGTTCAGAGCGCAAGCAACTACATTACTGGAAAAGATAAAACTTTACAATAAAGGATTAAGAATAAAGAATAAATTGCCGTTATTAGAGGAAGTCTATTCCACAGCCGTTTCTGGAATACATTTTCGGTAAGGTAAAACGCTCAAAAGTTAACTCATGCATGTAATTCGTTGAATGGACTTCCTCTAATGACAGGACTTTATCCTGAATTCTTAATCCCTTAATCCTTAATTATAAATTTTTGATCTGTTCTAGTAATGTAGCTATTTGCTCTCTGAACTGTCTTTTCTTTTCGTTTTTTTTACTTTTTTTCGCTGTTCCATGACTTAGAAGCCTTCCTACTGTTATCCTATAATATATATATATATATATATATATATATATATAATATATATATATATATATATATACATATTCGCGTTCCACGTCATAAAAATTTGTTACGGTTATTTTTATTATTAGACTAATATAGGTCTATATTCAAGAACATATATTACTATATTGCCTATCTATAAAAATAGAAAATTAGAATTGTATAAGAAAACCTTTTATAAATTCTTTAAAAACATAGGATTATCCATAACTATCGCAAACGTGCATAATTCTGTCAACTTCTTAGATGATAACCAGTGATGAGGTTATGGTTAAGTACAGTGATAAGGTTATGGTTAAGTACAGAAAGAAAACTGAAGTAATAGGAAAAATTTAGATAAAACAGAATACAGCTGAATGTTTAAATGCTCTTTGAAGAATGGACATTATGATAATAGTAAATATACACTAAATAATATCTACAACAGTAAAACTGAAATAGAAATAAATAAACATAGAAATAAAAGAATTGAAATTAAAACTCAGCAGGTTATTAATATAACAACGGAATTTTACATGCTAAAATTAGTGAACAAAACTTATGCAGCAAAAACGGTAGTAATAAGGAATAAATAAATCTTAAGAATAAGAATCATAAAATCAAAAGATCTAAAACTAGAGCACCGCCTTTTAGTCGAGCAAATCGACCCCAAGACTTATTCTTTGTAAGCCTAGTACTTATTCTATCGGTCTCTTTTGCTGAACCGCTAAGTTACGGGGACATAAACGCAACAGCATCGGTTGTCAAGCGATGTTGGGAGGACAAACACAGACACACACGCCCACACACACACACACCACACACACACACACACACACACCACACACACACACACACCACACACACACACATATATATATATATATATATATATATATATATATATATATATATATATATATATACACGACGGGTTTCTTCCAATTTCCGTCTACCAAATCCACTCACAAGGCTTTGGTCGACCCGAAGTCATATTAGAAATCACTTGCCCAAGGTGCCACGCAGTAGGACTGAACCCGGTACCATGTGGTTGGTAAGCAAGCTACTTACCACGCCTGCGCCATATGCCTTACACCGAGAAATTATCTTCATGACAAAACACGGTGAATAGCTTGTTTACAGGTTCTAACGTGCTTTGAGCATATTCGAACTGGTATTAACGTTACAATGAAATTACTGTGAAAAGTTCTGCGAGATTTTGAATTACATGAGTTTTAAACATGGTAACTCATTCTTTTTATTGCCGAGAAATATGGCAGACGGTAATTGGTCTTGTCAACAATCTTGTAAAGTTAAGATTTTTTTCATTGTATTTTCGATTTTTCTATTTTCTTAATAAATAAAAAATATTTAAAAGTCATTTAATGTCTTCTTAAATTGCTTATAACAACATTTATGGCAAAAGTAAGTCTCTGCTTGCAGAAAAGGAATAGAAAATTCGTTCATTAAAGAGTTAATTGCTTTTGTCCTTCCATTCATTTCTTCATATGTTTTTATCTATCGTTTACTGTGCAAGAGCAAGAGCAGGAGCAGCCTTGTGAGTGGATTTGGTAAACGGAAACTGAAAGAAGCCCGTCGTATATATGTATATGTATGTATGTGTGTATGTGTTTGTCTGTCTTTGTTTGTCCCCCCAACATCGCTTGACAACCGATGCATGTGTGTCTACGTCCCCGTAACTTAGCGGTTCGGCAAAGAGACCGATAGAATAAGTACTAGGCTTACAAAGAATAAGTCCTGGGGTCGATTTGCTAGATTAAAGGCGGTGCTCCAGCATGGCCACAGTCAAATATATGAAACAAGTAAAAGAGTAAAAAGAGAGAGTATAAGAGTGTAGACGTAGCAGTGGCTATGTGGCAAGTAGTTTGCTTACCAATCACATCGTTCTAGGTTCAGTTCCAATGCGTGACACCTTGGGCAAGAGTCTTCTACTATAGCCTCGGGCCGACCAAAGCCTTGTGAGTGGATTTGGTAGACGGAAACTGAAAGAAGCCCGTCGTATATATGTATATATATGTATGTGTGTGTATGTGTTTGTCCCCCCAACATCGCTTGACAACCGATGCTGGCGTGTTTACGTCCCCGTAACTTTGCGTTTCGGCAAAAGCGACCGATAGAATAAGTACTAAGCTTACAACGAATAAGTCCTGGGGGTCGATGTGCTCGACTAAAGGCGGTGCTCCAGCATGGCCACAGTCAAATGACTGAAACAAGTAAAAGAGTAAAAGAGTATGTTGGGAAGGAAGCACTCCGTCGGTTACGACGATGAGGGTTCCGGTTGATCCGAATCAACGGAACAGCCTGCTTGTGAAATTAACGTGTAAGTGGCTGAGCACTCCACTGACACGTGTACCCTTAACGTAGTTCTCGGAGATATTCAGCGTAACACAGAGAGTGACAAGGCCGGACCTTGAAATACAGGTACAACAGAAACAGGAAGTAAGAGTGAGAGAAAGTTGTGGCGAAAGAGTACAGCAGGGATCACCACCATCCCCTGCCGGAGACTCATGGAGCTTTTATGTGTTTTCGCTCAATAAACACTCACAACGCCCGGTCTGGGAATCGAAACCGCGATCCTATGACCGCGAGTCCGCTGCCCTAACCACTGGGCCATTGCGTCTCCACAAAAGAATATATTAATGCCTCGTTGGAAGGCCATAGTTGATATTATTCATTAGGACAGATATTCGGTTTACATCTTCAGGCTGAATTATTTGTAACTGCTGGGCTAATTCATTTCTCGCAGATAAGCTTCAAGCACGTCTGTGTAGGTTTGGTGGGGTTTATTACTCGTGGTATTTGGGGTTTCATATTACGAAACTCGTGTCAGTCTTGTGTATTAAATACTTAATCACTTAATGGTTTCAAAAAATGAAGAAGCAATTATTCCGGTAATTTTTAATGAAGATATAATATATCTGTGTGATTATTTGTGGCATAGAAAGGTCCTGGGTGGTTGTAATTAAGACCAAACTATCCGTCTTGTTTCGAAATGACCATCTGTGTTTAATATACGCTGAAAACTATTCTATTCCTGGAAAAATAAGTTTTCTCAGAAATAACATGTTAGTTTGCCTAGAAATAACATGCCAGTTTATAACAGGTATTCCGTCGGTTACGACGAGTGTTCCAGTTATTCTGATTAACAGAACAGCCAGCTCGTAAAATTAACGTGCAAGGGGTTGAGCATTTCACAGACACACGTACCCTTAAAGTAGATTAAGGACACAAGATGTGTCAATCTTGGCCCTTTGAAATACAGCTATTACTCATTTTTGCCAGGTGGATGGACTGGAACAACATGAAATAAAGGACACAACATGCCATCGGGAATCGAACTCACAACCTTACGATCTTGAGCCGAATGCCCTAACCACTATTCCACATTGTCAAGCGATGTTGGGGCGACAAACACAGACACACAAACATATACACACACGCACACATCTCTTTCTCTCTCTCTCTCTCTCTCTCTCTCTCTATATATATATATATATATATATATATATATATATATATATATATATATATATGTATATATATATATATATATACATATATACGACGGACTTCTTTCAGTTTCCGTCTACCAAATTAGTAGTTTGGCAAAAGAGACTGATAGAATAAAGTACCAGGCTTTAAAAGAAGTACTGGCACCGAAAGTACTGGGGTTTGATTCATTCAACTAAGAACTCTTCAAGTTACTGCCCCAGTATGGCCGCAGACTAATGACTAAAACAAATCAAATATATTAAGTATAGGATACAAGTTAATGCAATTTGAAATCCTGTCTTTCTACAAGTGAGGCATAACACCTAAAATCTTTGGGAAAGAGGGCTAGTCGATTAAATTGACTTCAGTGCTAAACTGATCCTTGTCTTATCGAACCCCCGAGAGGAATTAAAGGCAAAGTTGTCTACAGCACAGTTTGAACTCTTGTCCGGCGTGCTAACCAGTCTGCAAGTTCGTTACCTTAATATCCTTTAAAATTATTAAAATACTTTAAAACGAAAAGTTATTTCAATTCGGTAGTATAAAATAGTAGTTCTCATATCTGACTTTGAGGGCGTTGTGGAGCACCACACGTGAAAAAATTACTGGTACATAAAAATAAAAGAATTGTCAGCGCAATTCGTGTGAAAGCTTAAAAAATATTTTGAAGTTAAACAGTTAGAAAAAATAGAAAAGTACAGATTAACTCGTTTTATGCATCATACTTGTGTTTTAAGAAAATTGTAAATAACATGTTTTTTAAAACGCTTAGGGATTATCATAATTTCTAAATCCTTAAATTATAGTTTTAAACTTCCCAGTGCATCTAGATAGCCCCACAGCGCACTTTTTGAAGACTACTAGTGCAGAGAGATGTCAATGGCGGTCTCAAGGAAATACGGAAGCCCAAATGGTTACTAACGAAACTGATGGACCCATTGGAAGTGATAGAAAAGAGGCTGAGGGTGTCTGGGACTTATACTGGTGATGAAAGATGTGTGGAAGACTATAAAAAGATAGATTAGCGATAAAACATTAATAAAGCTGGCGACAGTATTGTAAAAAAGCAAAATTAATAATTAAGTAAATAATAAAACAGGTAATACGAAAATACAAAATTATCAAGTATTTCACAGCTTTGTGGTTATTTTTGCATTTATAAATATCAAATCTATCGCCATCAATGTTTTATTTCCTATTCTTTTTATGGTCTTCCATACTTCAACACTTCTACGAGCTATAGGCATCTCTATGTTATCTCTGTCAGTTTAAATGTATACTTCGTGAATAACCTTAATCATTTCATTAAGGGTTTCCATATCTTCCCGACACGGCTAAAATCTTATCTCTAACACAGCGATACTTAATAATTTTTCAACCTTAATCATTTTAAAAAGCATTAACTTGTTTTATATTTTAATATGCATCTCATACTTTGCATTTAAACATTGTAAATTTAATCCCTGTAATTATATGTGTATTAAAATTCAATCGTTTTAATCCTTTTAAAACACTCTAAGTTATCTTTTAAACTTTAAATTGTATTAACTAATTTTGGGTTTTAATATACGAGGAAGTACCCGAAAGAAACCGGAATTTTGCAATATTTTTTCATTCACTTGGTTTCACATGTTTACACTTTTATCACCTTCGAAGTATTCTCCATTTGAAACAATGCATCGGTGCAGGCGCGATTCCACTGTTCGAAGCAGTCCTGGAACTCTTGCGAAGCGATGCCTTTTAACGCCACCTTCATATTTTTCTTCACCTCTTCGACATCAGAAAAAACGTTTTCCTTTCAGGACTTTTTTCCTTCGAGGGAACAAAAAAAGTCCCAGGGAGCAAGATCACTAGGATAAGGAGGGTTGGTAAGAGGGGTCATGCCATTTTTGGTTAAAAGTCTCATTCCTAAGATATTTTTCGATGTTGTTGTTATTATTATTATTATTATTATTCTATGTTTGACTTTTGCTTTACATTTGTACAAGTTGGCTCCAAGTCTCACCCAGAGACCTCAAGAGACACCAGGTTGGAAGTTCATGTTGGTGTTATGCCTAGTGTGCCATATATTTGGTTTTATATTTAGTGTTGTAGTTAGTGTTGTACTAGTGAATTATTATTATTATTATTATTAGGTCAATGCTTGGAATCGAACTTGAAATCTTGGGATTAGTAGCTTACGCTCTTAACCACTACGTAGTGGTAATGTAAATAATGTACATAATTCCTCATCTCTTAAATATAGAACTGTATTATCAGTATATATTGTTAATCATTATTAGTGGCTTAGTGGTTAGGACATTCGGCTCACGATTGTAAGGTCGTGGGTTCAATTCCCGGTGACGCGCTGTGCCCTTGAGCAAGACTCTTTATTTCGCGTTGCTCCAGTCCACTCAGCTGGCAAAAATGAGTAGTACCTATATTTCAAAAGACCAGTCTTGTTACACTGAGTCTCCTGAGAACTACGTTAAGGGTACACGTGTCTGTGGAGTGCTCAGCCACTTGCACGTTAATTTCACGAGCAAGCTTTGTTGATCGCATCAGCTGGAATTCTCGTTGTCGTAACCGACGGAGTGCTCTTGTTATAGTATATATAACTGTTAATTATTATACTATTATTATTATTATTATTATAGTATTTTCAAATGTCGACTGACACTAATTTCTGAGTACAAATTCCGCCGAGGTCCGACATTGCATTTCAGCCTTTCGGGGTCGATAAATTAAGTACCAGTTGGCTCCCTCTCACCAAATTTCAGGCCTTGTGTCTATAGTAGAAAGGATTATTGTAGTATTATTAAAGGCGGCGAGCTGGCAAAAACGTTAGCACGCCGGGCGAAATGCTAAGCGTTATATTAGTTCAAATCCCGCCGAGGTCGTCTTTGCCTTTCATCCTTTTGGGGTCGATTATGCACTGGAGTCGATATAATCGGCATAATCTGTTTGTCTGTCCTTTTTTGTTCTCTCTGTGTTTAGCCCCTTGTGGGTAGTAAAGAAATAGGTATTTCGTCTGCCGCTACATTCTGAGTTCAACTTCTGTCGAGGTGCGACTTTGCCTTTCATACATTCAGGGTCGATAAATTACGTACCAGTTGCGTACAGGGGTCGATCTAATCGACTGGCCCCTCTCCCAATTTTCCTGGCCTTATGCCTAGTGTAGAAAGGATTATTATAGTATATATTGTTTGTTCCTTCTCGAGCCACGCCTGGCTCATAAGGGTCGGTTTCCCAGTTTCCTTTGCGTATAGGTTCCTCACCTGGACGGGACACCGGTCCGTCGCAGGTGAGCTGCAAGATTCAGGAGGAAAGAGTGAGAGAAAGTTGTGGCGAAAGAGTCAGCAGAAGTTCGCCATTACCTTCTGCCGGAGCCGCGTGGAGCTCAGATGTTTCGCTAATAAACACTCACATCGCCCGGTCTGAGATTCGAACCCGCGATGCCGAGATTCGAACCACTAAGCCATGTGCTTCCACTATAATAATTGTTAATTATTATTAATATTAATATATTATCAGAGTGAAAGTTGGGATGAAAGAGTTCAACAGGGGTCGCCACTACCCCCTACCGAAGCCTTGTGGAGCTTTAGGTGTTTTCGCTCAATAAACACACACAACTCCCGGTCCGGGAATCGAACCCGCGATCCCTTGACCGCGAGTCCGCTGCTCTAACCACTAGGCCATGTGCTTCCACTATAATAATTGTTAATTATTATTATTATTATTATTATTATATTATCATTGTAGGAGGTGAGCTGATAGAATTGTTAGTGCATCGGACAGCAATGCTTAATGACATTTTTTTTCTGACTCTTTACATTTTGAGCTCAAATCCTGTTGAGATTAAGTTTTCCTTTCATTCTTTGGTGGTCGATAAAATAAAGTATCAGTCAAGTCCTGGGGTAGATGTAATCGAACTTACCTCCTCCCTTCAAAATTGCTGGCTTTGCGTCAAGGTTAGAAATAATTGCGAGGGGGAATGAGTAAGTCGATTACATCGATCCCAGTGCTTAACTGGTAATTATTTTATCGGCCCCGAAAAAAAAAAATGATAGGCAATGTCAACCGCAGCGGAATTCGAACTCAGAGCATTAAGACAGACGAGACGCCGCTAAGACTTTCGCTCGGTTTGCTAACGCGTCTGCCAGCTTGTCGATTTACGTACTTCACAGTATAACTAGACATCTTTACTTCTCAGCATACTCACCCACTCTTCTAAAGGCAGTTGTTCCACCTACGAACGAGGGCATGTGTCCCAGTTTGGTAGAAATCTGCTGGCTGCTGACTATGAGTAGATTTACTACTATAACTATTATAATTTATACTAAATACACCGAAACTGTTGTAAAGAATTGGCTACGTCGGCAACCAGCTGAGTTTTGCGAAGCTGAGTTATATGCCCTTATTTGTAGGTGAAACTCTGTCATTGAAAGAGTTGGTGACTGTTGAGAAATAGGGGTGAGAACCTTGGATGTGTAGTTGTATTTTGATGTACATTATGTTTGATTGTCTTCCTTACTTTTCATATTGGACCTTTTCGGTTTGAACGGCAGTTTTTTCTAGCGATGCCAT
>NC_043001.1:17271982-17274482 GCF_006345805.1 Octopus sinensis
TTCGAATCTTCAAAAGTGTATTAAAACTGAATAGATTGCCGGAAAAAAAAATTGTAAGGTATATTCTCATCGATGTGGCGGCACATGGCCTAGTGGTTAGAGCAGCGGTTTCACGGTCAAGGGATCACGGGTTCGAATCTCAGAACGGACGATGTGTGTGTTTATGAACGAACAACATCTAAGCTCCACGCTGCTCCGGCAGAAGGTAATGGCGAACTTTTACAGACTCTTTCATCACAACTCTTTCCTCCTGCATCTAGCGTCTCACCTGCGAAGGATCGGTGTCCCGTCCAGGTGGGGAACCTATACGCCAATGAAACTAGGAAACCGGCCATTATGAGCCAGGCATAACTCGAGAAGGAACAAACACGAACAACATTCTCATCGATACAAAAGTTTCCTTTAAGTCATATGCAAATAACAAGTATGGAGACATCTCTGTCACGAAAGAAATAACGATCTTTTATTAAAAAGATATCATATTAATGCAACAGTATACGATTTATATCAATTTACTGTTTTGCTCTTGAAACTAAAACTTGTTTACATATCATTCAGCGACATATTTCGGATTTGAATGACGGTGAAAAGTCAACTAGCCATGCGTTTATACTATCAGAGAAAGAAAGAAAGAGGGAGAGAGAGAGAGGGAGAGAAAGAAAGAAGGATAGAGAAAGAGAGAGGAATATATATATATATTACAAATAAGAAATGGAGAAGCACATTAGTTGGTTCATCAGCTTTAGGATATTAAAATGTTGACTTAAATTTATCAAAACGAGAACCATAATAACATACATACATATAGTATATTATTCAATGCATATAAGATGAGAATGCAAGTGGTTATTAAAAAACATGAATATGAATTATTAAAATCACTTACAGCTGTTTCAGCCTATAAATAATAGTAACTCATTGTGCCTATATAAGTCAAGTGTATTGAGGTGGTAGGCAGTTGAAAATGAGGTACTTATATATATCCCTAGGCCTCGTCAGATATTATAAAGTACAATCAAAAAGATAAATATATGACACAAGATGCACGCACAATTTAATATATACATATATACATACATACATACATACATACATAAGCACATATATACACATATACCTGTACATACACACACACACACACCACACACACACACATATATATATATATATATATATATATATATAATATATATATATATATATATATATATATATGCGCACGTACGCACGCACATTGAATCCTGATTTACTTAGATTATCTTTGCCTATTAGACGGAGAAAATTAGCAAAAGGCAAATGAGGAAATAGTCCAAAGAATCAAGAATTCTTCAATGATGAACTACCAATAAAGAAACGGATATGATTATTGTTTTGAGATAGGAGGACAGTCTTGGACACGTCTTGCGGAGTTATCAGCATGACAATTTTCTTAACTTGTCTCCAGCAGCTAAGGATCTTAGACATGCACAAAATGAGTAGAACGCATCTATGGCTTAAGTAATTTGCATGATTTAAACAAACAATGGTGTAAAAGAAATAACTGAGAATGGCCAGTGGCATGTATATGAACTACATAGAATAATACAGGTGTATCAGATACCATAGAATATAAATTATTGGATTATCAGCTCCGTCTCCAGGGGATGTCTCACAATTACCACATGGCAAATTGAAACAGTTCCATGCGAGAGGGGGAGATGTTCTCAAGGATCAAGAATTCTCCGAAGTTGACATATCATTAAAAAAAGAACAGACAGACAGACAGGCAGACAGACAGGCAGACAGACAGACAGATAGATAGATAGATAGATAGATAGATAGATAGATAAGTTTCTTTATTGGCCACACAGGGCTGCACACAGATGGGACAAGTTACAAGGTAGAGCTTTTCTTTTGGGGGATGAAGAGAACAAAAAACAAAAGAAAAAAAGGGGGTGGCGTAGGTTTTCGATCAAGAGGGATCGTAAAAGGGAGGAAAAGAACAAAAACAAAAAAAAATTGAATAAAATAAAAAGAATAAAAAGAAAAAAAATGAAAAGGAAAAGGAACAAAAGGAAAGAGAAATGAAAAAAGAAGAAAAAGGGGAAAAAAGGGGAAGAGGAAAAAAAAGAACGATCAATAGGGATCGTGTATCACAGTGTTATGATATATGGTGTAAAGGGGAAAGCAAGTAAGGTTTATCCGTGGGAAGAAAAGCCTACGAAAAAGACCACGGTAACCTTGGTCAATATTGTTATATGTTACCACATTTGTTTGCAAGTGGGTAACCCTCTGTTTTCAATTTCTGGGTTCATAGGATTATGCTCAAGGTGGCTTCGTCATTCATACGTGCCATCCTTGCTACATTCACCCATCTTTTTTTAAAACATTCGCTAGACAAAACTTGCCTCTCTACTCTCACTTTCCTTTTCAAGTGGTACTTGAAGAAGTTGATGAGAGATTGACCAGAGAGGAAAGTGTTTGTCTCCAATCCTTTCAGACGCGTCCACCAGATACATTC
>NC_043001.1:17279482-17281982 GCF_006345805.1 Octopus sinensis
ATTAACAGCATTAAGAATGACAAAAACGAGAACTTTATATTCTTTGATAAAAACAAATAACCTTTATGAAGCAGAAAACAACACCTATAAACAATTACTTAGTAAGAATATTACCCCAAATTACAAAAGAATAATGTAAATACTTAGAATTATATAAACAATAAGGCAAAAGAAAAAAGCTCATAAAATGAAATTAAATAATAGGTAGGAATGTCTATCTAAGCATAATGCTTAATGGTGAAAAAGAAATCTTGCTTCGAATTTCTGATGTTAACTAATTAATACCGCGAAAGCTTAATTAGCAAGAATACTTTCAGAAAAATGAACAAGACTATTTAGAAAGACGATAAGATACCAGGAAGAGATAAACTGCAATGCAGTAATTAGCTGAAAAATACTGACTAATTAACAGTACTCGTTTTTTATGTTAAGAAATATTGGAATAAGCCTACAATTTCAGTTACTACTTCCAGCATAAATTCGTTGAAATTCATTAAATATTCTGTGGTAAAAGAAGGCGCCGAGCTGGCAGAATCGTTAGCACGCCGGACGAAACGCGTAGTCGTATTTCGTCTGCCGTTTCGTTCTGAGTTCAAATCCCGCCGAGGACGACTTTGCCTTTCATCCTCTCGGGGCCGATAAATTAAGTACCAGTTACGCACTGGGGTCGATGTAATCGACTTAATCCGTTTGTCTGGCCTAGTTTGTCCCCTCTGTGTTTGGCCCCTTGTGGGTAATAAAGAAACATATACTGTGGTAAAAGACTTTATTTATTTTTTTAAGGTTTCACTGTGGTCAGAAAAAAGGGGAGTGAGCAGTTTAATTCTCTATTGAGATTTCACCAATAGCTGACTATAATTTTCTGGTAGTCCACAATGTATTTGGTCATAGAATTTTTAAATTAAACTCACTGAGTCACATAAATGATGCATTCTTGGAGGATAGTTCAATCAATAAATTAGCAACGCTTCAGCAGTGTTCGTTTCATAAGGCTACGATGTACTACGGAATAAATCTATAGATTTCGGTCAATACTGCAAGTATAAATTTATCAATACTGCAAGTTTAATTTAATTATATTTAATTAATCAGATACTCAGGACAGTTGTAAACTATTTCGCTCCGCCATGCAAACTCGTCGTAGACAGAAAATTTATTAATCAGCTTAATTAAATTCAATACATACGATGATATTTTATCAGTAACTGACTACTCCTCTTTAACAATGCACGATGTCATTGTTTTTATTACTTTAAGATTAAGGGATTCCTTTGCTAATACACCTATTTGTGTACAGGACCCATTCTTAGCAATTAATATTTAGGTACTATTATAAGAGCTTCAAAAAAAATGCGAAGCAAAATTCTTAAACACACATGCAAATTCCTAAACGCATACCGAACAATTTTTAAGCACACACCTGGACAAATATAGGTATATGAACCTTGATAAAAAAGAAATTTATACCTGTCCATTCAGAGTATTGAGTTCCATGCCAAATAATGTTAGTACTATTCTTTTTATTCTTTTATTTGTTTCAGTCGTTTAACTGCGACCATGCTGGAGCACCGCCTTTAGTTGAGCAAATCAACCCCAGGACTTATTGTTTGTAAGCCTAGTACTTATTCTATCCGGCTCTTTTGCTGAACCGCTAAGTTACCTGAGCGTAAACACATCAGCATCGGTTGTGAGCCGATGGTGGGGGAACACACACACACACACATAAATACATACATACATACTACATACATACATACATACATACATACAACATACATACATACATACATATATATATAATATATATATATATATATATACATACATACATACATACATACATACATACATACAACATACATACATACATACATACATACATCATACATACATACATACATACATACATACATACATACATACATACATACATACATATATATATATATATTCGACGGGCAAGCTACTTTATTTCAAAAATTTTGCCATAAATTGTATGTTGGATATTGTCTTTACATTCGTTGCAATTGGACCATTAACGATGGAATTTTTTTCAGTACAGAATACCGGAAATATCCAGTCTTTGCATAGATAAGGTGGTAAAGAGTAGCTTGCGGGCTGGACAAAGACATTGATGAGGTGAATGATGATAAGGATGATATTAATGGGAGAAGACAAAAAACGCCCGCCGATTTTTTGCTTCTCTAAAACATTATTCTCTTCTTTTTTTTCACAGAAAAAAAACAAAACAAGGTATTGAACCTCTTACTTCAGTATTACAATTTTTGGACTAATGGTCCGTTTAAGAATTGGGGCGTTAAGCCTCTTAAACACAATAACATGCAATAAACATTATAACACTGAGGCTTTTCAACCTCTTGTCATTATTTTTCCCTAACATCGCTTGTGCCCGTACACTCCACCCTCGCCCACGCCTCATTCACGACCAAGGCAGGATCCGAGCCGGCGTCGCTCGGCCACAAGTGATATTCCTCATTGA
>NC_043001.1:17286982-17289482 GCF_006345805.1 Octopus sinensis
ATGGTGGAGCACCACCTTTAGTCGAGCAGCTTGACCCCAAGACTTATTCTTTGTTAGCCAAGTACTTATTCTATCGATCTCTTTTGCTGAACCGCTAAGTTACAGTGACGTAAACACACCAGCATCGATTGTCAAGCGATGTTGGGGGGGGGGGACAAACACAGACACACAAACATATACACACACATACATATATATGCATATATACGACGGGCTTCTTTCAGTTTCCGTCTACCAAATCCACTCACAAGGCTTTGGTTGGCCCGAGGCTATAGTAGAAGACACTTGTCCAAGGTGTCTCACAGTGGGACTGAACCCACAACCAATGTGGTTGATAAGCAACTGGTTCTTAATTTATCTTAATTTATCGACTCCGAAAGGATGAAAGGATGAAAGGCAAAGTCGACCTCGGTGGAATTTGAACTCAGAACGTAGCGGCAGACGAAATACCTATTTCTTTACTACCCACAAGGGGCTAAACACAGAGAGGACTAACAAGGACAGACATACGGATTAAATCGATTACATCGACCCCAGTGCGTAACTGGTACTTAATTTATCGACCCCGAAAGGATGAAAGGCAAAGTCGACCTCGGCGGAATTTGAACTCAGAACGTAGAGGCAGACGAAATACCGCAAAGCATTTCGTCCGGCGTGCTAACGTTTCTGCCAGTATATCGCTCGACTAGCTCGCTGCTTTACAAATATTAGTATTAAAAATAATGTAAATATAATAAATTCATTATAAACATATACTTTCCTATGCATGTTTATTAAAATTAACTCATAGGCACAGGTGTAGTTGTGTTGGTAAGAAGCTTACTTCTTTACCACGTGGTCTTGATTTCAGTCCCAATTTGCTGCTCCTTGAGGAAAAGTCTTCTTCTATAGGCCTGGTCCAACTAAAGCCTTCTGGGTGGATTTAAGAGATGGAAACGGGAAGGAGTTCATCATGTATATAAACATATATATATATATATATATTGGTAAAAACGGTAAGATAACAAAAGAAAGAAAGAGACCTCAATATGATGTAAATAGAGGAAATTTATCTGTAAAATAATGTTATAATTACTCAATAGTCAAGATAAAACTCTGAGTTTCAGATGCCGAAGTGGAAATCCACAACACCATCTCTTCGGTTATCTGGCCAGATAACCCAAATAACCGAAGAGATGGTGTTGTGGATTTCCACTTCGGCATCTGAAACTCAGAGTTTTATCTTGACTATTGAGTAATTATAACATATTATTTTAGATATATATATATATATATATACACTACCGTCAGAAATTAATTAGCACCCTTGATTTGCTCTTCACTCAAGGTATGTGCTGTCACCTAGTGGCCATATCTCGAACTATTGCTTTGTTGCGGGTTCACTGTTGCGCAGAACGATGACGTAACTTTGTTTGCAGAGCAGTTTGAGAGTCTACAGCCTTATGATGTTGACATAGCAGTGCAACAACAACTTGGAGTGCGGATGCAGACAAATCTTCCTTTGTTTAATAGATATAGGTAGCGCCTCGCAAGGACCGAAATCACACCATACTAAGTTTTCTCATCGCGTAAGACGTTTTGAACAGCTCATAGGTTAATTGATTTAACCTATTTAATGTAGAAATTTGAGAAGTGCTAATTAATTTCTGACGCGAGTGTATATATATATATAATGTATATTATTAATAATAATGTATATGTACACAACTACATTCACATGATAATAATAATAATAATAATAATAATAATAATAATAATAATAATAATAATAATAATAATAATAATGATAATGATAATAATAATAGAAATAATAATAATAATAATAATAATAATAATAATAATAATAATAATAATAATAATGGGGGACTCACTATCACCACTCTTCTGTTTAGCCTTAATACCTCTCTCAAAACTGCTCAATGATGCGCAGTACGGATATAAAATGTTTGATAAAAATATAAATCATCTCATTTACATGGATAATTTAAAGCTCTTTGCAAAAAATGACCAACAACTCAAGGGCTTACTAGCGATTGTCAAACAATTCAGTGATGACATCAGAATGCAATTTGGCCTCGATAAGTGTGCAAAAGCTACCTTTATCAAAGGGAAAATGACAGAAACATCTAACGTTAACCTTGACCAGCAGAATGTCATAAAAGAATTAGACCCAGCAGAGAACTACAAGTATCTAGGGGTAATTGAAGGAGAAGGAATAAGGCATTCAGAGATGAAGGAAAGGATCAGGAGAGAATGCTATCGAAGAGTGAGAGCAATACTCAAGACAGAGCTGAATGCAAGAAACAGGATCGAAGCGATCAATGCATTAGCCATACCAGTCGTGACTTACAGTTTCAATATCGTTAACTGGTCAATTACTGAAATATGTAATCTTGACAGAAAAATACGAAAACTGTTGACAATGCATAGAATGCACCACCCTAAGGCAGATACAGAAAACTTTATCTGCCAAGAAAAGAGGGAGGCCGTGGACTTTTAC
>NC_043001.1:17294482-17334482 GCF_006345805.1 Octopus sinensis
GATGATAATAATAATAATAATAATAATAATAATAATAATAATAATAATAAATAATGATAATAATAATAATAACGACGATGATGATGATCTACAGAAAGATAATTGTAAAAGACGGCGTAACTGCATATGAAGAATAACAAAACAAGATGAATAAATTTTTTTTCTGTTTTAAATGCATGGTGAACGAAAATATCAAATAACATTTATAAAAATGGCTAAAAGACATAATAATAAGTAATTTGAAGAAAGAAAAATAGTCAAGCGTATTGGCATCTCTGCACAATAATGCATAGATAAAGATAAAATTTTATGTATTACGTAGTACGCTATTTATTAGTAATGCGTATAATAAAATATCCCCCAGAAAAAGGTCAAATACTCGTAGTTAGGTCCATATCTGTTTACGATATAAGTAAGGCCATATCCGGTAGTTCGGAACGGAAGAATCTGTGGGGGAAAGAAAAGGGAGTATGGGTGTATATGCATGCGTGTGAGCCTGTAGGTGTAGGTGTGTATATATCCATGTGCGTACGTCTATATTTCTATACAAGTACATTTATATGTACGTGTGTATATTTATGTTTACATATATGTGTATATGTGTGTGTGTCTGTGTGTGTGTTTCGAGAGAGAGACAGACAGATGATGCTAGTGTATATCTGTATATATAGGTATATATATGTGTGTGTGTATGTGTGTGTAGGTGGTTCTATAATTCATACAATTACAGATATATACGCACATATATATGTGTATATATGTACATATAAATATATATACATACACACACATATATATGTGTGTGTATATGCATAAATATATATATATATATAGGTGAGAAAGTTGGTGTGTATATATATATACACATGTACATATATATGTACATATATATGTGCTTATATATATATGCATATATATACACACACACGCACGCACATATATATATATATTTATGTACATATATATACATATATATATACACATATATACATATATATGCACGTATACATGCGTGTGTATTTGTATGTTCCTGATGTAGTCGCACATTTAAGATTGTACGAATGTCTCTGTATATATATATATACATACGCATACATACACGTATGCATGCACGCATATTACACACACACATACATACATTTGATGTGTATCATGCGCGTATGCTGAAGTTTTCCCCTAATTCATATAGGAGATATCGACTCTTTACAAGCATCGTGATCATGTAAGGGTCCGTGAACGCTTCCATCATCTGAAACGATCCGAGACACATTCTGAATGCTGGTTGATCATTAGGAACTCCAGACAGAGAGATCTTGGGGGAAAACGATGTTCCGAGCATTGCGGTGATGTTACAGAAGCTCTGTCTATGTTGGACTGGACACCATCTCTGGATGAATGATGAGAAGATCTGTAGGCAGACGGTGTATGGTGAACTTGTTTGTAGAGAGCACCTCCAACAGAAACCAAGTGTGCGATTTAAGAATTGCCTTATATCCTCGGTAAATGCACAGATTATGGAATGAATATTGTGAAAATAATACTTGTAATCGTGACCATAGAGGAAACAACTAAACGTAAGAGTGGTGGGGTAGGGTTTCGGAAAAACACGGATTTCTCATGCAGTATTTAAGCAAGTTGCTCTGAATCGCACCTCCATCGTCATGAATGGAGGAAGCTTGGTCTGCAATATCTTCAAACGTGTATGTTTATCAAGGTCTGTGCTGGTTAGTACAAACTGGAGTGGGAAAAAAGCACTCAATACTATGTTTGAGATTAATATTTTATTTGAACATCTATGTTTAGATATATACGGGGAGATTTTACGAAAAAAACAAAAGACGAAGACAGGTGCTGTACAAAACAAACAGATGTATTAGCATAACGCTCAGAAATAGAAAAAGTCTTTTATGTTTCGAGTCTACGCTCTTCTACAGAAAGGGACACAGAAAATATATACGTTTGGATATACACATACACATACACACACACACACAATTATATATGTTTCTTTATTAGCCACACAGGGCTGAACACAGGCGGGACAAATTACAAAGTAGAGCTTTTCTTTTCGGGGAAGAAAAAAAAATGGGGTAGGTTTTCGATCAAAAGGGATCGTAAAAAGGAAAAAAAAAGAAAAAATCGATTAATAGGGATCGTGTATCACAGAAATGTCATGATGTAAAGTATAAAGGGGGAAGCAGATAAGGTTTATCTGTGGAAAGAAAAGACTACGGCAAAGAACCACGGCAACCTCGGTTAATAATGTCACATGTTAACACATTTATTTGCCAGAAAGTAAATCTCTGTTTTAAATTTTTCCGGGTTCATAGGATTATGCTCAAGGTTGCTTCGTCATTCATACGTGCCATCCTTGCTACAGTCACCCATCTTTTTTCGAAACATTCGCTAGACAAAACTTGCCTCTCTACTCTCACTTTCCTTTTCAAGTGATACTTGAAGAAGTTGATGAGAGATTGACCAGAGAGGAGAGTGTTTGTCTCTAATCCTTTCAGACGCGTCCACCAGATACATTCTTTCGCCATAGCCACAAGTATGATGAAAATAGCTCTTCCTTCCCGTTTGAAGGAAGGATACGTGACGATATTGACGATAGACTCGGCTGATAAACCGACTCGTCCCCTCCCCACAATTATATATATATACACACACACACAATTATATATATATATATATATATATATATATATATATATGTATATATATATTAAGAGAGGGGGGAAAGAGAAATCTTTATATATATAAATATATGTGTGTATATATAATATATATGTACATATATATATATATATATATATATATATATATATATATATATATACATATATATATATATATACACTTGTTAGGATATTATATATAATATATATAATATATACATGCACATATATGTACTAGATTTAAACGAAGGATCGCAAACTATGAGAGTTGTTTTAGAAATAGACATAAAATTAATAATACTAGTCTCAGCAACTTTATTTAGATGTTAAAGGATAATGGTAAAGATTATGATTAAATTGCAGGTTATAAGCCATTCCATAGCTTATCATATTTCAAATAGGAAATGCCACTTGTGCACCGAAGAGATTTTTCAAATAATAGAATCTAAACGCATATTGAATTCTCGGAAACAAAATATTTTATCTTGTTGCCACAACTCAAAATATGCCTTTAGAAAATTTAATTAATTAGGAGATTAATATTAAACTGAAAATTGTTACTATAGACATGTTACTAGTACTCGGAATATGTCTTTAGAATGAAAATTATGAGTATAAACAGGATATAAAATAAGAAGTAATAATTTAAGCATATAACAGCTAAATTGATTGGCTTGGAGAAGATGCATACTTTATTTGTAATGATTTAGCCTTAATATGATTTTAGAAAATCAAATAAAGTTACTAAATAGACTATAAATGTAACCAAACATTAAACTATTCTAATTTTTTTGTTATTAACCTAGATATAATCTAGAATGTTAAATAAATTTATTAAACAGTTAATGAATTAAACCTAACATTAAAAGCAGAAATAGTATAATAACTAAGGCTTAATTTAAAAATCAAACATAAATTAAAATAGTTGGAAATAACAAATATAAATAACATATTATATTATATTATACTAGCACTATGACCCGGCAACGCCGGGTTATAGTGCTAGTGCATGCATATACAGCTGCGTGCGTGCGCACATACACGCGAGTACTGTCCAAATCTGCGACCAATCACATACAGCTAGCTGGCATTCAATTGACGTATCAAGTTTCAGGCATTTTGATTGGGTTTTGGATAGAACATTCACAAAAAGGTCACTTCTATTGATTTTTTAATGGCTTTGCGGGGTGACTGGGGAAATGTAAAGATGTGCACGACCACCCTTGGACGGTTTTGAATGACCATAGAAAGTGCGAGCCGTCTAACTGAAAGATTGTGGATTTGTATAAAGGACATTCAAACACATGTACACGTATACACACATGTACATGAATTTATTTCATTTTATTTCTACTTTATTTACTATATATTTATTCTAACTTTACTTTTTATTTTTATTTTTATTATATTTTTATCTTTATTGTTATTTTATACTTTATTCCATTTTAATTTTATTTTTACTTTATTTCTGCTCGTATATAAATCATCTATATACCTAATCTATATATCAGTACACATAAATATTGATGCACATGTTGACATACACACTTGTTGCGTATACGTGTGTATGTGTATATTGATATATGTGTCTATGTGTGTGTGAATGTGTGTGTATAAACTTGTGTAAATGTGTATAAATATATATATATATAATATATATATACATACACACACACACATATATATATGTGTGTGTGTGTGTGTGTGTGTGTGTGTGTGTAATATAATATGTAACAATTATTCGGTTGCCGTTATAAAACTTCGAGCTTCGGATATCGCGGCTGAAATCTGCTCCGGCATCTCGTCAGTTATTAAGACACACAAAAATGCTATGAACATCTATCTCTCTCTCTCTCTCTCTCTCTCTCTCTCTATATATATATATATATATATATATATATATATATATATATGAACTTAGATAAACTTAGATGTGTTTCGACCAAAGATTGGTCCAGGCCATGTCTAACTTAATAGCACCACCTGATAGGATTATTCGAATCCTGTTTAAGTCAAGTTTTGTTTATGGTCCATACAAGTAGTGAGTTCTTGTTGGGTGAGTTGTATCCAATTATGGGTGGCTTATCTGGTATTCTTTGAAGGAATCTATCCAGACTCCGTTCAAAGTTGATGGGATCCTTTTCCTCTTTGATCTCTTTCAGGACAATGTTAAATAGGGCAGGGCCTGTTGAGGAAAAGAAATTATGTTGCAGTGTACATGTATGCTGTGATCTTGAATTGGGCAGGGGACGTATGGCTCGTTGTCCCAGTCTTGGATGAACCTTGAAGCTAATGTTCAGGTCGTTTGGGCAAAGTTGGCGGTATATTTTCCACATCGTACAAATGATGTACCGCTCACGGCGACGCTGGAGGGAGTAAAGTTTCAAGGCTTTAAGGCGATCCCAATAATCGAGAGCAGCCATGCCTTCAATTCGTTTAGTGAGTGCCCTCTTGGGTGACTCAATCCTCGAGATGTTTTGTCTTGTATGGGGAGACCACAGTGGGCAGCAGTAGTCGAGGTGTGGCCGTACAAAGGAGGAGAAAAGTGGTATGATGACACCTTGTTCTCTGGACCGGAAAGTTCTTAAGATCCAGGAACTCATCCTACGAGCTATATCGACCTTCTTGTTGATGTGTGCACTCCAACTGAGATCGTCATCAACAATTACACCCAGGTCTCTGATATTGTTAGAGGCTGTGAGCGGTTCCCCTAAAGGAAGAGTGTATGGCTGTTTTAGTGAGGAATTTCTTCCAAAATGCATCAGTTCGAATTTTCCCTCGTTCAGATGCATTTTGTTTCTTTCTGCCCATTGACTCACAGCATATAGATCAGACTGGAGTTGAGTTCGGTCTGCTTCTTCATTGACGATTTGCTGGAGCTTAATGTCATCAGCAAATATTTTCACTTTGCAGTAATGTACGACACTGGAAAGGTCGTTTATGTAAATTATGAAGAATAGCGGACCCCAAAACAGTCCCCTGGGGGACACCGCTGGTGACTTTTGCTGGACTTGAGTGGATCCATCAACTACAACATGTGGTGTAAGAGCTGTGTTAGACAGTCCCTGCCACAGCGAAAGCCATGCTGATTTGCATTTAGGAGTTTGTGGGTCTCCAGGAAGTCAGCTATCCTTGATCTTAACACTCTTTCAAACGCTTTAATGATGTGGGAGGTGAGTGAGATTGGGCGATAGTTGAGTGCGAGGGATCTGTTTCCCTGTTTGAAAACCGGGATGACTGACTGGGATAGAAACCAGCGTCTAACGAATTTCTCCAAAGGTTGGTCTAAGGGACTGCAAGTTGGTGTTTACATTCCTTCAGGAGACTAGCGGGGAATCTATCAGGACCTACAGCAGAATAGTATTTGACCTCATTTATTGCTGCTACGATGTCAGTGGCAGTGAAGGTTATGTCTGAGAATTTATGTTGGGAGTCAACTTCGTTCGCTTCTCTTACGTCAATATCAGTGGGGACACTAAAGACAGAGCAGTATAGTTTCTGCAGTATTTCTGCCATTTCTTTAGCATCGTGTTGGAGAATGCCGTTATCATCAATCAATATATATACATATATATATATATATATATATATATATATATATATATATATATATATATATATTATATATATATATATATAGACATATTGTTGTTGTTGACGTCCTGTACCCATATATGCACATATATATATATAATTTGAGGGAATATTATTCCTAACTTACAGGGAAAAATTCAATTTAGAAATACTAAATCAAATTTCACAAAATATAATATATATATATAAATTAGAAAAAAACACCTTTCATCAATTCAAAATGAACAATTAAATTACACCATCTAGAAAATTACATATAATAGAAATATAAAAAATAAAATAACAATAATATACCGATGATTAAGTAAATTACAAAATAATAATAAGAACGTATATATTTTGTAGAATAACGACACGTGTTTCGTGGTTATATTTAAGAAATGATTATAGTAAAAAATTTATAGTAGTAGCAAAATCACTTCGATTTAAATATAGCCACTCATCAGGTTAAAAATAAACTACTAATAAATATACGTAAGTAATCTTTTAAAATATAAATATATTCTTTAATATATATATAAGATATTAAATATACATTAAGTGAAAATTAAAAACAATACTTAAATTATACATACTTTAAAATTAATTAATATACACAATGCTAGTACAAGCCATTAATATTGTAATCAAAATAAGAAATGGTTCAAATATAGACAAACTCATTAAATAAGTTAACTATAAAATTAATATATATGTGTAGTTTCTATAGATTTAATATATCACTCAATAATATAGTTGACTAAATATCAACTAATATAAAACCTAATTTACTAAATTTAATACTATTTAATAAATATACCACCTAATAATAACAATAATAATAATAATAATAATATTATTGTTGTTGTTGTTGTTATCATTATCATTATTATTATTATTATTATTATTAGTGTTCAGGTCACTGCTTGGAGTCAAACTCGGCATATGGCGTAGTGGTTAAGAGCGCGGGCTACTAACACCAATATTCCGAGTTCGATTCCAAGCAGTGATTTGAACACTAATAATAATAATAATAATAATAATAATAATGATAATAATAGTAATAATAATAACATCGAAAAATACCTTAGAAATGAGAACCAAGGTTCGAAATTTCCCCAAGACACCTGAAGAAGGCTGGAGGGTATATCAGCCGAAGCGTTGTGTTAACAACAGACAAGGTGATGACAAATATCCGTCGAATGTAAATAATGTAAATAATGAAATGAGTCTTGTTTTGTCCGAAGGCGCGTCAATAACTGTAACAAAAGAGGTGTTGATGTTATGTAATATACATTGTATTGGTCTGTCAGACAACTTCCTTCATTGTTTTCTATTTGGCACGCCATCGTCATATACGTAAAAAGTGATAGATGTATTGAGATCTCAAAAACGATAAAAGTTATATAACGGAGCTACAAAAAATACAATCAAAGACTGGTGAAATTGTTTGTGTTTATTCAAATAACATTGGAATGAACTAAAATGAATATGAAAAACAAAAGAAGCGAACGAATTTATCTGGCAACTTAATATAAACAAGGGTTGTGTGAATGTTGATGGAAAAGTGTTGATGGAAACGTGGTGGAAGAACTGGAGTATAACAACAGAGTCCAGTAGCGATAGTGTTAACAACCAATAGTAATAAGAATGGGAGTGGCACTGATGAGGAAGTTGATTATAATGGTAGTGGTGGAAGTAATTGTACCAATGAGAACGATGGTGTCTAGAAATGAATGAATGAATTCACAATGATGATAGTCGTGGTATATATACATACATACATATATATATTTACGCATACATACACACATACATACACATATACATACATACACACATATATATATATATATTAATACATATATATATATACTTATTATATTATATTTATCATTCTTTTTGTACTTTTTGGGAAAAAATAAAATAAAATAAAAAATATATAATAAAAATAAAAATAAATATTTATATATATATTATATATTATATTAATTATATTTATATTATTTGTTATTTATGTATTGGTTTATGTCTATCACTGTTTGAGTTGCATAATAGTGGTTTATCTCTAATTCATATTTGAGATATATATATATATATATATATATATATATATATATATATATATAATATATATATATATATATATATATGGGGGTGTATACAGATACATGTATTGTTATATTTCTGGCTGCCCATGTTTTTGCAAAATAAACACACGCATTATATATTCGTTCTTCACTTTAGATTCATCATTTTTCTTATTTTATGTCCGGAAATATTTCGTCACACGTCCTGCGACCTCTTCACCGACTCTCCTTCCATGTGTCTCCTGTTGTGTTACCTGTTCTGTTCCCTCCTTTTCTCTATATAAAGGCTGTTTTGAACTTCATTGATTACTCGATAATACAACGGGCACTATACTAGCGCGCTCGACAGTTGTATTATTAGAGACTTATAACAGTTCTTTATATATATATATATACTCGAAATAAGAAGTGGCGATTATAACATCTCTATGAAAATTTTTCAAAATAAAGATGGCGTTAAAGAAGAACGGTATGTTATTGTTTTATGCTTTTTTTTTCTTTTGCTTTTGCTCGGGACAAGAGGAGAGCTGTGAGCACGTTTCTCTTTCAACAGATGCTATCGGAATAGTAATTGTTCTACTCTGACTCCTGCCAGACACAAGATTGAGAGAAGTCTGGATATATACATACAATGAAATGATCCGATCAACGAGACAGCCTCCTCGTGATATTAACGTGCAAGTGGCTGAGCACTCCACAGACACTTGTATCCTTAACGTAGTTCTCGGGGAGATTCAGCTTGACACACAAAGTTTGTCAAGGTCGACCCTTTGAACTACAGGTTTCTACCAAGCTGGGATACTTGCCCTCATTCGTAGGTGGAACACTGCCTTTGAAGTATGCTGAGAAGTAAAGATGTTTAGTTATATTATGAAGTACGTAGTCGGCAAGCTGGCAGATGCGTTAGCAAACCGAGCAAAACGCTTAGCAGCGATTCGTCTGTCATTATGTTCTGAGTTCAAATTTTACCGCGGTTGACATTGCCTATAACTTTTTTTTTCGGGGCGGATAAAATAATTACCAGTTAAGCAATGGGGGTGATGTAATCCGTTTGTCTGTCCTTGTTTGTCCTCTCTGTGTTTAGCTCCTTGTGAGTAGTAAAGAAATAGGTATGAAGTTACTTCTGTGGGCTGTCAAGATACCACCCTCCGGATTGTCCTGTTCAAAGTGAAATCAAGTGTGTTGCTCAAGGACACAAATCGCTACTGAGAATCGAACTGACGCCCTTAAGATCGTGAACTGAATTACCCTAACCATGAAGGCACGTGCCTTCAAACTATGACAGTATTTGTATCAGTTCATGGCTGTCGCAGAGATGCAGGCTCGAACTTGATCAACCTGGAAACCGTCTCCATGTGACTGTATGATTTGTAAAGGATCTTTATAATATAAAGCTTCTTTATATTACAAATCAATGGGTGTTTTAACATCCGTTCATTTTTTTTTTTCATCTCCCTATACTATATACTGTGAAGTCGCAATGGACCAGTGGTTCGGGCAGCGGACTCACGATCGGACGATCGTGGTTTCGATTCCCAGACCGGGCGTTGTGTGTGTTTATTGAGCGAAAAACACCTAAAGCTCCACGAAGCTCCGGCAGGGGGTCGGGTGGCGAGCCTTGTGGTACTCTTTCACCCCAACTTTCTCTCACTCTTTCTTCCTGTTTCTGGAGTAACGCTGCGTTGTGTTCTTGAGCAAAACACTTCATTTTACGCCGCTCCAGTCCACTCAGCTGGCAAAAATGTGTAACGCTGCGATGGTCTGGCGTCCCGTCCACCTGGGGGGAACACATACGCCATAGAAAACGGGAAACCGGACCCATGAGCCTGGCTAGGCTTGAAAAGGGCGCATAAAAAAATACTATATATCATTTTATAATTAATTTCAAATATATTCATTGGTATGAATATAAGGTGGACATAAACAATCCACAGCAATATTATATTATATTTTAAAAAGCGAATATTCAAAGAATGAAAGAGCTTGACAAACTATTACATCAAATAATTTGGTGTTATGATATGCTAATATCCTATGACACCAGCTTATTTGCAGGATTGCCGACATTCGGTAAGTGCATTCAGAGTGGTGAATTTGCAAAACCAAATATATGCCACAAAAACTCAAGTGGCAAAACGCATTCCTGTTATAAGAGCTAATTTATAGAAAACATTATACTTATGCACTCGTACACATATTTCACACACACACATACATATATGCATATATATATGTGTGTGTGTGTGTGTGTGTGTATCCATACAGTGAAACACACATGTACATACACACATATACATACACATATATATACATATATGTACATATGTGTATATATATATATATATATATATAATATATATATATATATGTATGTATATATATATACATATATCCATAGTCAAACACACACTCACATATACATACACGCATACACACGCGCAAGCACACACACACACACACACACACACACACATATATATATATATATATATACGTATGATGTGTGTGTATGTGTGTTTGTGTGTTTATTTCGTGCTCCAATGTTATCTTAACAAATGATCACATTAACTACTCGAAACTATGTAAATACGTATATGATGTGTCTATGTTTGCCGTTGTAATTCAAAGCTGTAGTTTCACTATGTGTTTATACAATTAGATTCAATGATACACAGAGATTACTATTTACGAGAAACTTCAGGACTAAGAGATATGACACTACAGATTCTGTCTGGTCAGGTATGGAATGGTCAAGTACCGCATTCTATGACATTGCACATACATGCATACGTACATGGGTCAATAAAAATCTGCAAGACATTCTTGAAATTGTAAGGATAATGAACAAGCTAAGATGCTTTGCTTCACAACTTTGCTAGAAATGTGGTGGCCAATCAGAATATATCTATAACTATAAAATTGTAAAAGTGTAGGAGCGTGTACATACATAAATACATACATACATACATGGTGGCTGCCCCTTCGTTATCGAGTATGGCCATAGCACAAAACTTAATCAATGTTGTTATCGTTCAATGCCTGTGCCAGATGATTTTTTTTAAAGTGAGGTTAGGCTGTGAACTGAGTCAATCCCACTCACTAAGCAACAGCGGTCATAATCCGAAAAGAAGAACAAGTCAACATTATCGGTAACCACTGAGCCGCAGGTTTTATGTCGGAGTTATCCCAGTTACCCGAGTTACCTTCTCCTAGAAGGATGCCCTAACAAAGGCTAGGAGTCCTTTACTCCCAATGAGTTAACCGCGCGATCGGGTATTCCAGTCCTATTATTTCTATGTCCCCGCGCATGATACAGCCTTAAGACATTTATTGGGTGGCCGTCGTCTCTCAAGAGTTCCTCCGCCCTTTGACGGGTTTTGTCTTTCATCCCGCAGGGTGTCCATTAAACACCCTCCTCACTAAGCAAGCTTGGTGGGGTTGCCGGTTTAGTCGCCGACGAACCGACCATGCAACAGGTTATACTGGGTTACATGTTACCAGTAGCACTCGAAAGTGACCTGATATAAACATACATACATCCATCCATACATATATACATACTCAAAGGATATTGGAATATTACTCATATATACCATTATGCATATAAAACTGATTTATGAACTCAATACTCATACATATCTTACATCTATTTTCTTTCCTCCACCTCACTCTCTATTTATATCACATCGAAACTAACTATGACTTAATTTTTCCTCTCACACCGTCTCCGATAAAGGGATATTATTAATTAATATTCTAGAAACAGCTGTAAGACCTTCTATCTATAAATGCTCTAATATCTATACAGCCTTGGGGTTTTTAATCTCATTATGCAAAAATCCATATATACATATTTACATACATACATACATACATGCATGCATACATACATACATACATACATACATACATACATACATGCATACATACATACATACATACATACATACATACATACATACATACATACATACATGTGTATGATATGCAACTATATGCATGAGAATACATACATTAAACAAAGCATGCAAATCTGCACGTATACATATATAAATACATGCATACATACAAACATACATACACACATACAAAAATACCCTGTTGTTGATGTTTAAATTCCTATGAAAGAGCCTTCGATCTAGGCTAGAAACCATATCTTTCTCTATTGACAAGAAATCTTGGAATAAAACCAAATAATGCTACACACACACAAACTCAAACACACACATATACATACATACATATACATACATACATACATACATACATACATACATACATACATACATACATACATACATACATACATAAGTCGAAGTCTTTTGTCTACTGGAGATAGGGCCGTAGAATTGTCGTGCTGACGCCGGCTATTAAGCCAGAAACACGGATACAAAACTATTTTCTTTATCCACAGGTGATAAGCTTATCTTTTTCCTACATAACCTCTCAATTTTGGAGACTTCTTAAATCTAGAGACTATCTTCCCTTCTTAAGAGGAGCTGATCATAACAGCCATCTTGTAACCATGGTAGATCGTCTAGAGGCGGAGGTAATTTTAATAAATCAATAATTTATGCTGTAAGGTATTTTTTATTCCTGTATTTGATATGAGATCACCATGTCGCGCACATATGGTTGTGATGCATGTGCCTGGTGTACTCTTATCACACAGGTAGTCATGACGGGTATACTGGGCTTCGTATATTTTACCCCAGTATCACTTTGATGGCATGCACTGATGTCTCACTCAATAATAATAATAATAATAATAATAATAATAATAATAATAATAATAGTAATAATGATAATAATAATAATAATCGTATTATAGTAACAGAGAAGCGTTTTTCTGCTAGTGTAATATGGTAATTATACCAGACATTTTCCTGATAGTCGCTACAAGATGTCTACATATTTGATTTCCAGTTTGTGTAATTTTTCTAAGTTACGTGTAATATTCCTTTGAATCTCTTGTTTGTTTAACAGTACTGACAGGTTTGGTAAACATTTCTGTCTTCATTTTATCAGTCCTAATCTCCCAATCTTTTAATTAAACTCAAAAGTTATTCTTCTTCTGCGTGCTCTGGTTGCTTAGTATGCTATAAGTAGTATGGTTCAGGGTTCTAAGGCATAAGCGTACCAAAAAAGATTAACCTGTGAGACATGCATGCATCCATAATCACACACACACCACACACACACACATACACACACACATGCATATATTATATATATATATATATATATATATATATATATAATATATATATCAAATGTGAGGATAAAATTCTTTTGGAAAAAAGAAATTTTCTCGAAAAAAATGTTATCAATGGCCAGCATATTAAAAAATACCTTTAACGGTTAAATTTATAAACAATTCATAAATGAGGAAAAAAATTCTAATGCCAAATATGCCGAAAAATTGGACATATTGTCCATTAACCATATAATTTTTTCACAATACGCACGCTACTCGAAAAATTTCTAAAAAATTCCACTATTACCATATCGGACCGATTTCAGAGTTAGCTACTAAGAGCCCTCTCTTCGTCAGTGATACATGTGGCAAAAGAAATAAATGAGATACTTACTCATACCCATGGAAGAAGCAAATAGTAAGTCATGGGCACAACTAAGTACCCCAAATACATCCAAAATAGAAATACTCCAGCCCATTCGAGGCACGTGCGATTTGAACTGAGACTCTCACAGAGTGAGTTAGTTAGTTCGGAAGTGAACACTTAAATTTATATCAATTGTGAGGATAAAATTCTTTTCGAAAAAAAATATTTTCTCGAAAAAAATCTTATCAATGGCTAGCATATTAAAAAATACCTTTAACGGTTAAATTTATAAACAATTCATAAATGAGGGCAAAGGAAAAAATTCTAATGCCAAATATGCCGAAAAATTGGACATATTGTCCATTAACCATATAATTTTTTCACAATACGCACGCTACTCGAAATTGTGAAAAAATTATATGGTTAATGGACAATATGTCCAATTTTTCGGCATATTTGGCATTAGAATTTTTTTCCTTTGCCCTCATTTATGAATTATATATATATATATATATATATATATATATACAGGTATATATATACATGTATATATACATATATTATATACATACATATATATTTGTGTGTGTGTATGTGTGTTTATGTATATATATATATATATATATATATATATATATATCAGAGGATAGCCTGTAACTCCCATACACAGTGTAAAACTAGAATTTGGTGGCACAACCTTTTTGAGAGATAAATCCTTTGTGTCTCCCAATCATAGACATTGCACCATCAGTAGTACATGAGACTAAATTTTCATAATATGGAATTTCTTTTTCTTCAAAAAACGTTTTCACAGGAAAGATATAGAAGCGCCCGTTGTGTCAGTCTCCAACTGTTTTACAAATAATAAATCTTCTTGTAATGCACAGTTTCCATCAAAATATCGTACATATCCCATTAAAAAGGCTTTATTGTCAATAACTGTGCTTTTATCCATTTGAATAAAAAAATCCGTTGTTTTAAATCTTTGAATTAGTATGACTTCGATATGACCTGACATTTTATCAATTCCCCTACGAATAGAATTATTACTCAAAGGTAGAGCCTTAATGATAGATGAAGGATCTTGATTCATAACTTCTGCTTCTACAGCAGGCACAATAACCATTTCAGCTACCGTGTGTGCACTACCTGTTTTTGTAATAATTTCTGCAGTTTTATAGGAATCGATCAGTCCACAGTCATTAATTTTTTGTCTGTTTCAGTTGTGGCGGACGCCCCCAGGCGAGAAGTGGGCTGGTCCACTGCTAATAAATAGCGGACTGTGACAGTCAGTAAGTTCAGTCGGCAAAGGTATGCTGTTCGGACCAGTACCGCAGAGACGACGAAATACGTAATCATAATGGGACATATCAGTTTCTTAAATAATAATTTAACAGTAATCCGATTTTCAAAATCAGTTTTCAGTCTCTCAGAATATTTTATAGGCTTACCGACTTTTACGAGTTGTTTCCTTTTCATGTAGTCACAGAGTCGAGAGGGCTTCGTGGTTTCATTGAACAAAGATTGATGACATGATACCCAAGTCCAACCCCTCCTCAAAGCGGTAAGGTGGTGTAAACAGGCAGTGTCAGAGCTATGCCGTCGGGAACTTCGGTTCCTGGTAGGGCCACCCAAGGCGGATTGGTCTAGCACCGAGCGGTATTAGGGTCGCAGCCTGGCCAACGGGGATCTGGTGAAAATTCCAAGAGGCGTCTGATCGGCAACCGGCAGCTTCGAGGTCGTTCTGTCCCTGCGTCTGTGGAGAGTCCGCGGCAAACAGGGCGTCCCGTCACTCGGGATATGCATGCGGTCAGTCGGGGACCGCTTGTGAATTCAATATTCCCACGAAACTTCTTCTATGTGATGCCGTCAAGACCAGAGAAGAAGCCGGCTCAACCCGCCCAGGGTGAACGCCGTCACAAGTAAGTATAAGTAAAAAGGGCTACTTTGGAACCGTAGAGTTCTTGATAAAACCATATTGTAAGTACTCATCGATATGCTGTTGACGCTTCTTTCTCGCCGAGCCTACCATAAAAAGTTGGTGAGATGGAAAGCAAATTAGAAAACACTAAAGTGACTATTATATCTGCGTCCGTCGGTTAAAAGAGAGAACATCAAATTCAGACGAGCTCCATATATTCAGGGAACCACGCAAGCCAGTATCATAGTAACAAGGGTAAGAACTTCAGGGATGAATGAGAAATTATAAATCGATGAACTAAAAGAGAGTTGGTTTTACGGCTTCACCGCTGTTATTGAGAAGAGTTCTTGTTGTCATGATGTACTGGATGCGTGATTTCCTGTTGTGAGAACAGTCGCCAATCGAAGCAAAATATGTTGTATAGAAATTTGTTATTCTAAATTCAATTTATTCTTCAATTCGGATACAATTTATTCTTTAACTGGGAAACCAATTCTGAATTTGTAATGCAAAATAATAATAATAATAATAATAATAATAATAATATAATAATAATAATAATAATAATAATAAAAAATACAAAATTTACCACTTTTTTAAAAGGAGATAAATTCTACCACATATTTTGAAGGAAATTATGTAAGAGCTTCTGGGTAAACAACATTCTTTGTTTTCTGGTTTGGAGCATAGACAAATAAGTCTTGCAAATTACCAACCCCTTCTTGTAAACGGTACCCCATCATGACCGCAGACTCATGACTGAAAGAAGTAAAAGATAAGACATATACATAATTATAATATATATCCCATATATTACGATTGTACAATATATCTACTCAATTACAACTGTTCTGTTGATGAATTCACCATGTTTTAAGATGATGAATATTTAAGCATAAACAATATCTTTTCACAAATGTTACATACATCAGGAATATACATTTATACGCATATGTATGTGTGTTAGTATATATATTTAGTATTCTTATTCAAGAATATTATTGACGGTGAAATTAGATTATTACTGTAAAATTGGTATCATAAATGTTATTATAACCGAACATTAAAATCATTGTATATATATATATATATGTGTGTGTGTGCGTGTATACGTGATATATTTCATTCACAATGTGTATCTATTTATCTATCTCTATATAATAATAATAATGATGATGATGATGATGATGATGATGATGATGATGATGATTATTATTATTATATTATTATTATTATTATTATTATTATATTATTATTATTATTTTATTATTATTATTATTATTATTATTATATTATTATTATTATTATTATTATATATATATATATATATATAATATATATATATATATATACATGTATGTATTATGTATGTATTGTGAATGAAATACATGTTTAAGAAGGGTTTCTCTCCAACGTCTAGAAACAGAATATATATCTTGTATCTCTTGAAATATATGTAAAACAGAGATAAGATGTGATAAGAAAATGCGTCGGAGGATGAATTATAAACAACCATTTCTGTATTACATTCGTATCCATCAGTAGGTATTTAGAGTATATGCGAAAGATATTACTTTTATATGACGTATGAGGGCGTAAACAAAAAAAAATTATATAGTGCCATCCTTGTAACAAATATAATACTATCTTTGTAATAAATATTACAAATGCAGGAGATCCTAGACAACCACCATCCTTTTAAGAACTGAATAAATTTTTACTTAACAGTGCAATGACCTGGAATTTGACGTATGACGAACGACTTTGATGTCTTATAGTATTCTTTACATATTATTACAAGATAATATTAAAATAAAAGATTGTATTCATATGGGAAGTGAACTAAGTAGCAGGATTTGTTTGGTGACTATCACAATCATTGGTGGAGAACGAGATGTTTTACATTGAAGCTTGACAGTCGCAGATCGTACCCTGAACAAGGCCTACGGAATCTTGGGCCTTATAGAAATTAACGGAAGAACCATCATGAGCAACATACAAACCAAGGACGTTATATAGACCTCCTTGACTCAAGTTAGTGAAGAGGTGCGTATTATACACAAGGTTTAGGTTTTTCAGAGGTACAGCCCACTAAAAATCCCCTGCGTATTATACCCAAGGGCGGACTATACTCGAGGATTTACGGTATATATTATGGATGTAATTGTACGTGTGTAAAATTTAAGGACATTTATTAAACGTTATTACTGTTATTTCTTTATTTTCTGCAAACAAAATGCACAAAAAAAGCTACACGTTTGCATTATGTTATATATACAATAATAATAAAGGACGTTACCGTATACAGTTTTACAAACCAAGGACGTTATATAGACATCCTTGACTCAAGTTAGAGAAGGGGTGCGTATTATACACAAGGTTTAGGTTTTTCAGAGGTACAGCCCCCTAAAAAAAACCTCCATATTAAACTCAGGGGCGGACTATACTCGAGGATTTACGGTAAATCAGAAAACTCAACATAAAATATTCGCCTTAACGTCTTTACGATCTGCTGAGTAGCTCTTTTACCCGATATATTACGCACCATGCGGTTAAAGATAAATTAGTAAAATTCATTAGTCATTATTCATTTTGCCCCCACCACCTTTTGGACATCATTTCTTTTTTAACTGAAAATTATGAAATTAGACATTAGTGTGGGAAAAGAATAGCTTTGAATCCAACAGGGAAAAAATATTTACTGTTAAACACCAAAAATTGATCAGATATTTTATTAGCGGAAGAACCATCATGAACAACATAGAGCCTGCTGAGGAAATACCTAGATAGCTCTGGTTGAGGAAAGGTAATCGACTGGGATGAATTGAAGATCGGTTAGACGCAGGGCTAGGCTTGATCAACCTGGTTCTAGTAACCTAGATCAGGATGTTTGTCGAAGACCCGAAAAACCCAGTGACCTAAGAATACAACCTTGAGGATGTATATGAGGGGGTGCTGAAAAGTTCTTGGCTTTGAGTGAAAGAAAATACAGGAGGATCAGTTAATTATCCGACATATTCGCCTCTCAGATTCACGTACCTTTTGCAACGGTCCTTCAGTTTTTCTAGGCACTGTAAAAGATCTCGGAAGTTTGGGCTTCCATCCAAGCCTTTCACGAAACCCTTAAAGCCAGGAACTTCTGAGCATCTCCCGTACATTTATAAACTTATGTTGGACTTATTTGTGTATTTTAATGTCGACGAACACCTCTATTTTGAGGCAATTGCTGTATAGCGACAGGGCATGTCGTTGAAAATTATCAGTGAATATTCTCTGAAACAGAGACATATCCACCGCTTCCTAGACGATAAACAGGTGTAGTCAACGTTTGTCAGAATAATATTTCCATAGCTCGTCTTTTTGACCGAGCAGTAGCTCTGACACAAGCTTAAAACGTATGCCAGCTAGGTCGTCTGGTTACCTGAATGAGTAGATTTTTCTTAAATACGAATTTAATCCCAGACATGAAATCCAGTGAAACTAAATGTATTTTGTTGTCTCGTTATTTCTGATAAAACTCATATAGACACACATGCACACACAAAAACACACTTAGAGGGACAGATAAAAAGTATGTATGTAGATTTGTATGCATATATGTATATATGATACATGTACAGGTGGCTGTGTGGTAAGTAGCTTGCTTACCAACCACATGGTTCCGGGTTCAGTCCCACTGCGTGGCACCTTGGGCAAGTGTCTTCTTCTATAGCCTCGGGCCGACCAAAGCCTTGTGAGTGGATTTGGCAGACGGAAACTGAAAAGAAGCCCGTCGTATATATGTATGTATTTATATATATATGTATGTGTGTATATGTTTGTGTGTCTGTGTTTGTCCCCCCAACATCGCTTGACAACCGATGCTGGTGTGTTTACGTCCCCGTAACTTAGCGGTTCAGCAAAAGAGACCAATAGAATAAGTACTAGGCTTACAAAGAATAAGGCGGTGCTCCAGTATGGCCACTGTCAAATGGCTGAAACAAGTAAAAGAGTAAAAGAGTATACTTATACACAAGCACACACACACACATACACACACACACACATATTTATTTATATGTAATCATGTAAATATAACTGTATATGTATGTGTGTATATACATGCATACAATTTGCAGAAAAACCTAGAAAAATTTGGTTTCACGGGAAAAAAATCAAAAGTGGCACAGTGATGATCTGTAAGACGTTCAAGAAATTCTGCATGTGCGACTCTTATGTGAATAGATGCACACACTTCGGTGCATGCATCGACAGTTCAACAAACACACCAACTTAAGCACATATTTACAAACACCGGGAACCCTCTTCACTCATAAAGTTTTGTTGCTTTCTTAGCAACCCGCTCGAACTCTCTCAAGAAGAACTTATACATACATACATACATACATACATACATACATACATACATACATACAGACAGACAGACAGACAGACAGACAGACAGACAGACAGACAGACAGATAGATAGATAGATAGATAGATAGATAGATAGATAGATAGATAGATAGATAGATAGATAGATAGATAGATAGATAGATAGATGGATGGATAGACACACACATACACACACATATATGTGTATATATGGGTAAGTCAAAAATTACTCTTTTACTTGTTTCAGTCATTTGACTGTGGCCATGCTGGAACACCGCCTTTAGTCGAACAAATCGACACCAGGACTTATTCTCTGTAAGCCTAGTATTTATTTTATGTTTCTTTTGCCGAACCGCTAAGTTACTGGGACGTAGACACACCTGTATCGGTTGTCAAGCAATGTTGGGGGAGCAAACACAGACATACAAACATACACACACACACACACACACACACACACACACACACACACACATATATATATATATGTATGTGTGTTTGTCTGTCTGTCTGTATGTATGTATGTATGTATGTATGTATGTATGTATGTATGTATGTATGTATGTATGTAAATATGTATAAGTTCTTCTTGAGAGACTTCGAATCGGTTGCTAAAAAAGCAACAAAACCGATAGAATAAGTACTAGGCTTACAAAGAATAAGTCCTGGGGTCGATTTGCCCGACTAAAGGCGGTGCTCCAGTATGGCTGCCGTCAAATGGCGAAACAAGTAAAAGAGAAAAGAGTATATATGACGGTCTTCTTTCAGTTTCCGTCTACCAAATCCACTCACAAAGCTTTGGTCGGCCTGAGGCTATAGTAGAAGACACTTGCCCAAGGTGCCATGCAGTGGGACTGAACACGAAACTATGTGGTTGGTAAGCAAGCTGCTTACCACACAGCCACTCCAAAACAGGAAAAATTGTCGTACGTCAAAAAATGGTGGGCTAGTGAATGGATGGGTGTGTACAATGAGTGATATGTACTGCATTTTTGACTTTGAGGAAAAACATTTTTTTTTAATGTTCACTATTTTACAAAAACTATATCAGCTAAGCAAATGACCTTTTCTAGATACATTAAAGGCACTACACGATATTCAGAACACTATTTCAGAAAATTATCACCGTTCTCTTTGAGCACATAAAAACAAATTTAGTTAGGGCAAAATGAGTAAGACAAGATAAAGTAAATTTGCTTCGATCATTCTCTAGAATTACATTTGAAAACAGGCTCATACACATCAAAATCTGTCCTTAGACTTAATAAAGATTAGAAATGCAACAAAAATTTTAAATATCTAGGTCAAATCAAAGAGAATTATGAAAAAATTGCATATGATATGAGGTTAACGAAACTTAACTACCGTAAATCCTCGTGTATAATCCGCGTTTATTTCCCAAAATTTAAGGGTCAAAATCCCTAGTGCGTACTATATACGAGGTTAAAAATGAAAATGATTTTCTAACCAATGTCCGAGTCTCTATTTGCTGTCCGGCAATGTTTATTCCGACGCATTTTGTGATGTAGGAAAATACCTTTAAGCTAAGCCTGAAAGCAATGAAGTCATAAAAGAATCATCCATAACTTGCAGTAAGCAACATTTATTAAACGTTATTACTGTTATTTCTTCATTTTCTGCAAACAAAATGCACAAAAAAGCTACACGTTTGCATTATGTTATATATACAATATTAATAATAAAGGACGTTACCGTATACAGTTTTACAAACCAAGGACGTTATATAGACCTTCTTGACACAAGTTAGTGAAGGGGTGCGTATTATACACAAGGTTTAGGTTTTTCAGAGCTACAGCCCCTTAAAAACCCCTGTGTATTATACTCAAGGGCGGACTATACTCAAGGATTTACAGTAAATCAAAAAACTCAACATAAAATATTCGCCATAACGTCTTTATGATCTGCTTAGTAGCTCTTTTACCGATATATTACGCACCATGCGGTTAAAGATAAATTAGTAAAATTCATTAGTCATTATTCATTTTGCCCCCACCACCTTTTGGACATCATTTCTTTTTTAACTGAAAATTATGAAATTAGACATTAGTGTGGGAAAAGAATAGCTTTGAATCCAACAGGGAAAAAATATTTACTGTTAAACACCAAAAATTGATCAGATATTTTATTAGCGGAAGAACCATCATGAACAACATAGAGCCTGCTGAGGAAATACCTAGATAGCTCTGGTTGAGGAAAGGTAATCGACTGGGATGAATTGAAGATCGGTTAGACGCAGGGCTAGGCTTGATCAACTTGGTTCTGGTTACCTAGTGTCAAAGCTGAGGAGAAATTTTCTTGAAAAAACAAATAGCAGTGTCACCTGACTATTACTTGTACTTGTGGCGACATTCACCCTGGGCGGGTGGGAATATGGGGATTTCACAAGCAGTCCCCAACAATCCCGCATGTAGAGACATCCTTTTGCCGCAGATTCTCCGCAGACACAGGGACAGAACGACCGAGGAGCCGCCGGTTGCCGAAACAGACACTCCGAGGATTTTCTGCCGGGTTGTGCTCCTAATACCACTCGGTGTCAGACCAATCCGCCTTGGGTGGCCCTACCAGGAACCGAAGTTCCCGACGGCATAGCTCTGACACTACCCGTTGCCAGCGTCCCCACCACGGTGAGGAGGGGATGGACTTTGGGGACGCTTCACCTGAATATGCTTCAAACTCTCACCAACAGCTTTGCTAACTAGTTTCTGCTTCCACAGATGATGCAACCGTACAAAATGGCGATACAATATTAGCATTGTAATAATTTCAAACGGATAGAGATGAAAAAACAATGAGAAATCAGAATTACCTATTTCCCCCAGCTATCCATTTTGTTGTCCCCCTCCTATCTTAAATTGACGTCAGTAAAAGTTTTAGATGGAAAAATAGGAGCGAAAGATGAAGTTTCAAGCATGGCCCTTCTTCGGAAAGAGAAAAAAGTCCAGAGAAGAATAAAAGGAGGAACGAATATATCGTCCGGGAAAAAAGGACATGTGCTGTTACATGGCCGAAAATTAACTGACCGGAAGTTAGAGAGAGGTAGAGAATGTGATTTTTGAAGGGAGGAGAGTGGGGAAAATGGCCACTGTGTGTTAGTGCATGTGTGTATGAAAGTGTGTGTGTGTATGTGTGTGTGTATATGAATGTGTGTGGAATGTATATATTTATACGTAGTTTTCTATGTGTGTGTGTGGTGTGTGTGTGTGTGTGTGTGTGTGTGCATGTGCGTGCGAGTAGCGATAGCCTGTTTGTATAGTAGGGAGCGTTGCATGTGATGATAGTATATGTGTGCGTGTGTGTGTGTGTGTGTTTGTGTTTGCGTCTGTGCTTGCATGGATGAATGTGTCTGCATGGGTGAGTGTTGGAGCGCTATGATATGTAAACATGTGTGTGTTTTTTCTGTGTTTCCTCGTGTGTGTGTGTGTGTGCTTGTGTGTGTCTGTGTATATGTGCAGTAAATATGTATGTTGTGCGGGATGACGCAAATTATGTATGTATGTATGTATGTGTGTGTGTGTGTGTGTGTGTGTGTGTGTGTGTGTGTGTGTGTGTGTGTGGTGTGTGTGCGTGCGTAATGTCTTTCATCGACTTCAGTTGGAGAGACCATAGACCACACAAAACAATACGCACTTATTGCCGAAATTACGCTGTATTTTCGGCAAATCCAACGCAAATGCTATTCAGGAATGTGCTTAAGTGTTTATTAACAGAAATAAACGCGGACAATGGCTTAAGTCTATGCGAAATGGATAAACGGAAAGATCAAACTTAAAGTATATCATATATAACAGATAGGCAATTATCAGCGGAATTATGCGTGTGAATGTGTATGCGTGTGTGTGTGTGTGTGTATGTATGTGTGTGTAAACGTATGCATATATGGGTGCGTCTGCATGTAGATATATATATATATATATATATATATATATATATATATACATATATATACATATATATATACATATATATATATACCTATATATACATATACATATATATACATATACATATATATACATATACATATATATACAATATATATATATACATATATATATATATATACATATATATATATATATATATATATATATATATATATATATATATATATATATATATTATATAAATATACAAAATAAGAAAATGGAGAAACATAAATATATATATATATATATTATATATATATAATATATATAATATATATATATATATATATGTATGTATGTATGTATCAAATGGATGTCATATAAAACTGTTCTGCTCACGCAATAACAGCCATACCAACAATGCAACGCATCCCCATCATCAGCAGCCACGCGGTTCACAAGCACACACATTCAGTGTAATAGATTCCATACTTGGTTCATGCTGCATATTTTAATTTTGATGTCTCTCTGACAGTTTGTCTGTCTATCTGTCTTTCCCCCTCCCTCTCTCTCTCTCTCTCTCTCGCTCTCTCTCTCTCTCTCTTTCTCTCTCTCTATATATATGTGTGTGCGTGTGTGTGTGTGGAGGCCCAGTGCTTAGGGCAGCGGACTCGCGGTCGTAGGATCGCGGTTTCGATTCCCAGACCGGGCGTTGTGATAACAAAAGAATGAAAGAGACCTCGATATTATATAATTAGAGGAATTTATCTGTAAATGCAATATTTGACAATTATTCTGTAGCGTAGATAAAACTTCAAGTTTCGGATGCCGAGGTGGAAATCCACGCCTCCATCTCTTCAGTTATCAGGCCATCGGAAAAAGGCTAGCATTTTCCCGATGGAATGTAGGTGTGTGATCATCGTATTGACCATGACAGAGAAAGTTGTCATGGCGATACCTGTCCAGAGGCCTACGCAAAGTTGCAGAAAGCATATGGAAAGGAGTGTGTGATTTGCACACGAGTTTACGAGTGGTTTAGACGTTTCCAAGATGGCCGTAAAAATGTCGATATTGACGAACGTTCTGAAAGACCTGCAGGCGTCGGAACTGAGAAAAAAATTCGCAGATCTGCGTGAAGCTATGAGGGGAAATCGTCCAGTCACCATCCGTAAATTATCAGGGGATGCGTAGACTAGTTACGGTTCAGTTCAGTCCATTATCACTGAAGATTTGAGTATGAGATGCGTGTCTGTCAAATTTTGTGCCAAAACTGCTTTCAGCTGACCAAAAAGACACTCGGGTTTCAGTTGCACAAAATCTCTTTGATTGTATCGAGAACGATGAAAACTTTTTGAAAATTTTGCGTACGCCTCTGAGCAGGTATCGCCAAGCTTTTGGCAAAATTTGATGCAAATTCTCTGCTCAACTTTCGCTGTCATGTTCAGTGCAACGATCCCACGCTACACACCTTCCTTCTAAGCACTGCTGTAAATAGCAGAATGAGCTAGAACTTAAAACCTGGTGTGTATGTGCAGCAGAGTTCACGGTCAATCTGTGCCGAGCGGCTTCGCTTTCTGTGATTTAACTTCGTTACAATGGCAACAGTCCGGATACTTATTGATTAGACCACATATATATTAAGTTTGATCGATGCATTTATCAATATCGCATTGACTTATATCATTATTCATATTTATATTTATCGACTACTCGAGCACGTCCGTGAATAATACGACCTTCGAATGAGCCGAAATCACGCTGTATTTCTCTATTAAGTGTGTATTATATTATGCGTAGTCTATGGTCTCTCTAGTTCTAGCACTTTGTGTGATAATATGTCTAACAGACTGAATTTATTCCTGGGTGTACATAATACGATCGATAAATGCTTTTCATGTTTGAACAAAGCCTGGTTTCTTTTACTTCAGTCCAACATGGCCGACTAATATTGATTGAACGGAAGCAGATCGGACATATCTCCATCGATAAAATAAAACAGAAGGACGCAGACGTTTAGGGTAAACGGTTAAAAGAATTGGCGCGGTGAGTGTTATTTACTGATGTGTTATTCCATATTTGCATTGTGTTACAAATTTTAAGCTTCGTTTATGCACTTATCGATTTCTGATAGATTTATGCTATAGCTCATAATTATACCTTTCAATAACAACTTCAGTTTCTTTCGTGTCTAATATTTGAACTGATTAGATGCAATATTTCTTTATTTCGGATAATATCCGTTATTTTGTGTGTAAATTTATCATGAGTGTGTGTGTGTGTGCGCGCGCGCGCGCGCGCGTGTGTGTGTGTTGTGTGTGTGTGTGTGTTTGGCAGCAAGGGTGTGAAGGAAACCGTCTTGTTTTGTTTATCATACTTCAAATCTCAAGAAGTGGAGGCACATGGCCTAGTGGTTAGAGCAGCGGACTCGCGGTCGAGGGCTCGCGGGTTCGAATCTCAGACGGGGCGATGTGTGTGTTTATGAGCGAAACACCTAAGCTCCACGCGGCTCTGGCAGAAGGTAATGGCGAACTTCCGCTGACTCTTTAGCCACAACTTTCTCTCACTCTTTCCTCCTGCATCTTGCAGCTCACCTGCGACGGACCGGCGTCCCGTCCAGGTGGGGAACCTATACGCCAAGGAAACCGGGAAACCGGCCCTAATGATCCAAAACAAATCTTAAGAAGCTCTTGAAAATCTTTTTGGTCCGAGATATTGTGATCATTTGTAGTGTATGAATAAAGGGTTTGCCTTCTCTATCCAAAAACCCAAGTTTGGTCATTCTTTGCTCCAGACGGGTTGGTATGTAACCTGTTACTCCAATAATAATAAGCATGGAGATGAAAGTATCTGTTAGGTACTAGATTAGCAAACTCCTTATCAAAGGCCCATAGATGTCCTATTACCCTTATGGGTGTCCAAAGAGCGGCTGATTTCCACAACGGAACACGTTTTTTCCTTGTGGTCCCGCGTTTTAACTTGTTTTAGTTTTTAAGTTCCGCCAATATTCTTTTGGCTCATCAGTCTTAATCTAGTCATCTTCGTCTGTAAGTGTTTCCTCTACTTTGTTGTTGTTATCCATCCATTCATCCATCCATCCACCCATACATACATACATACATACATACATACATACATACATACATACATACATACATACATACATACATACATACATACATATGCACGTATCTATGTACAAAATTTCGTTATCTATGTATGTTTGCGACTTAATTCTTTTACTTTGAATTTCTGCCATTTTCAAACATCTCCATGAATGCTTTTAGTCTATCACATCGACACCAAAATGTATTTCAGTCTCTTATTTATTCCATCAATACTGTTTGTTGAACCGTTACGTTACCAGGTATCACGAGACAACAATAACAGCACCAGTTTTTAGACCATTGATAACTTTTATATCCTTCTAATCGTTAGATATACAGATTTCACGAAGCGGGGATAGACACAACTGTCTTCACCTTTGTACTTCAACTAAACACGATACTTTAAGAAATACAAACTCTCAACGACTCCTACGGCTTCCATGAACTCCCAAAGACTCCCACGACTTCTGATTTCTTTTATTGAGCACTCAGGCTCGTTAAAGACGGGACAATACAAGGACAGACAACACAGCACAGTGAGGTACATAAATCATATAACGAACGACTTTAAATAATTGTAGGGCACTGAAGCACTTTCTAGTTCTGAGGAGAAATCCAGTCTTTGAGATTCGATTCTAGCTATGTTAAGGATATACTTTCTTCCAGGAGAGATCTTCAGTGATAGCAAAGCCCAACAATTGGATCGATTTTGAGGGTTGTAACTGAGAGTGGCTCATAAGAAAGTTGAGTGTTCTGCACTGATTTTTACTGATATGAGTAGCATTTGTGCTTTCTTGTTGTAAAATACCTACGATTGGCATATTTCTACATGAGGGTTTCAAGGTTATTATTCATAGTGTTAGTATGTGTATCTCACACATATATCGCCAGGGTGTACTTAGCATAAACTGGTGGGGTCTTACAGGTCAGCTGACTTGAAGTATTACTAGGTGCAAGAAGTAGTCTGCTGTGTGGAATGTGAATGTGTGGTAGCTTGTTGCATAAAGAAAGTAGTTGGACGACCCGATAAAGGCAGGGACGGTTATAGTTTTGTATAGATTAGGTTTGGAGGGTGACAAAGAGTTCAAGACTGTTTCTAATATTTGAATAGCGATCTGAGTTGTGTGTACGGGATGAGACAGGTCAGTGAAGAAACCTGATAGCAAAATAGTTGTTGGTGGACTAGCGGCGCCAGAATAGAATGACCGAGAGAGTTACGAATAGTTGTGGAGGCACATGGCCTAGTGGTTAGAGTATCGGACTCGCGGTCGAGAGATCGCGGTTTCGAATCTCAGACCGGGCGATGTGTGTGCTTATGAGCGAAAAACCTAAGTTCCACGCGGCTCATGCAGAAGGTAATGGCGAACTTCTGCTGACTCTTTCGCCACAACGTTCTCTCACTCTTTCCTCCTGCATCCAAATGGGGAACCTATACGCCAAGGAAACCGGGAAACCGGCCCTTATGAGCCAGTGTGGCTCGAGAAGGAACAAAAAAACTACGAATAGTTGCGAATGCTGACGTCATTGAGTGCAAACACTGAGGGGTGGATAAGATGTGTCCTCAATGTAGGAGGTGCTCAGGAAGAGATACTGGTTGTTGGATGCGTTTGGAAAGCGATAGACGGGCAAATGTATTTGTGTGGAAGATGAAAAGAGACAGTAACTCAGTTGTGAGTGTGTGGCCCAAATACTTGCAAACTGAGAAAAATTTACAAAATCTGTAAAAGACACTCGAGGGTCAGGTAATGCTGTAAAACCAGTCGGCATCACAAAAAAAAAACGGTAACACTCTACATTGTATTTCACATGTCTACATAATATTAGGAGAGTAACAGATGAATTATGGAGTTTGAGGAACTCAGCATAGTAGTAGTAGTGGTAGTAGTAGTAATAGCAGTAGTAGTAGTAGTAGTAGTAGTAGCAGTAGTAGTAGTAGTAGTAGTAGCAGCAGCAGCAACAGCAATAGTAGTAGTAGTAGAAGCAGCAGCAGCAACAGCAATAGTAGTAGTAGTAGTAGTAGTAGAAGCAGCAGCGGCAACAGCTGCAGCAACAGTAGTAGTAGTAGTAGTAGTAGTAGTAGTAGTAGTTGTAGTAGTAGCGGTAGTAGTAGTAGTAGTAGTAGCGGTAGTAGTAGTAGTAGTAGCAGTAGCAGTAGCTGTAGCAGCAGCAGCAACAGCAATAGTAGTAGTAGTATTAGTAGTAGTAACAACAGTAGCAGCAGCAGCAGCAGCAGCAGTAGTAGTAGTAGTAGTAGTAGCAGTAGTAGTAGTAGCAGTAGTAGTAGTAGCAGCAGCAGCAGCAGCAATAGTAACTGCGACTGGGGAAATAACGACAGCGGTCGCAATAAAAGCGAAGCAGAGAGTATTAATATTTGCTTGGTTTATCAAACTTTGTGTAATCTTCTTTGAAACAGCCGTGTGCCGAAGTTGTTGATTCACTTAGGTGAAGAGCGAAGGATTATAATTAACTCAGGCAGGCAGTTAGATAAATAAGACTAAGACTCCGCCGGTTACGACGACGAGGGTCCCAGCTGATACGATCAACGGAACAGCTTGCTCGTGAAATTAACGTGCAAATGGCTGAGCATTCCACAGACACGTGTACCCTTAACGTAGTTCTCGGGGATAATCAGCGTGACACAGAGAGTGACAAGGCTGACCCTTTGAAATACAAGTACAACTCATTTTTGCCAGCTGAGTGGACTGGAGCAACGTGAAATAAAGTGTCTTGCTCAAGGACACAACGCGTCGCCGGGAATCGAACTCACAACCTTACGATCATGAGCCGAATGCCCTAACCACTAAGCCACGCGCCCTCACTGTTAGATAAATAGACAAATAGAGTTTACAGCAGTGACATTGCTTTTGTTCATTCAATTAAGTAAAAAAAAAATCAAGGATTAAATAATAAATTTAGAAAATAGACGAATAGAATTTACTTTTAACGAAAGTTTGTACGTTGTTTGAAAGTTGTACGTTGTCGTGTCCTTTCGGAAGATTGGTGGCTTGCGCAGTGGTTTTGTTTTTAAGTTGTGGTTCTCGACCGGGGTCCAATGTGGCCCCTGAGGGTCCATGTAAGATTTGGTTGGGTTACGTAATAAATTAGTAAATTTGGAGTCAACAATAGTAGGATCTTTACCTTTTGACCGACAGATTTTAAAAAATACTTTTTTTGTTACTAAACACTTTCAAACTTCGGACACTGGTAGAATGTGTCATATAAAATATCTTTTACTCTTAGCATTTTTGAGAAAAGCTTATATTTACGAAGTTATTTCACGTTAAAGTTATCCTATTTCAGTAGATTCAACCAATCAATGACGTGTATTCAGCTGAATAAAATTACTGCTGTTGTTCTCATTCGTAAGGTATTTTTCGATGTTTTTGTTGTTGTTGTTGTTGTTGTTGTTATTATTATTATCATTATTATTATTATTATTATTATCATTATTATTATTATTATTATTCAGGTCACTGCTCGGAATCGAACTCGAAATCTTGGGGTTAGTAGCCTGCACTCTTAACCACTACGTCATATGCCCGTGGGCATATGGCAGTGACATGAATAATAATAAAAATAATAATAATAATAATAATAATAATAATAATAATGATAATAACAACAACAACAACAACAACATCGAAGAGAACCCAAGTTCGAAATTTCCCCAAGGTACCTAATGAAGGCTGGAGGGTATATCAGCCAAAACGTTGTGTTAGCAACAGACAAGATGAGGACAAATATCTGTCGAATGTAAATAATGTATATCCTTTTCTACTCTAGGCACAATGCCTGAAATCGACCACAGTACGCAACTGGTACTTAATTATCGACCCCGAAAGAATGAAAGGCAAAGTCGACCTCGGCGGAATTTGAACTCAGAACGTAGCGGCAGACGAAATACTGCTGAACATTTCACCCGGCGTGCTGACGATTCTGCCAGCTCGCCGCCTTTGCTCAGGATAATATTGTGAGAAAAATAAGTTCATTTGAAATGACGCTGTTGTGTAAGAAACATTGATTGTGATTACTTAAGACAGTCTTTATCGTTCGTTATCAATAGAACAACTTTCTATTGTTGTCTGTCTAACATAACTACCTCCTCTACATACACGAAGAAATCTATATTGATTTCAAATTTTGGCACAAGGCCAGCAAATTCAGGGGGAGGGGGACTAGTCAATAACATCGACTCCCAGTACTCAATTTATCGAGCCCGAAATGGATGAAAGCAAAGTCGACCTCGGCGGAATTTGAACTCAGAACGTAAAGGCAGACGAAATACCTATTTCTTTACTACCCACAAGGGGCTAAACGCAGAGAGAAGAAACAAGGACAGACAAACGGATTAAGTCGATTATATCGACCCCAGTACGTAACTGGTACTTAATTTAATCGACCCCGAAAGGATGTAAGGCGAAGTTGACCTCGGCGGAATTTGAACTCAGAACGTAACGGCAGACGAAATACCTACTTCTTTACTACCCGCAAGGGGCTAAACACAGAGAGGACAAACAAGGACAGACAAATGGATTAAGTAGATTACATCGACCCTGTGCGTAACTGGTACTTAATTTATCGACCCCGAAAGGATGAAAGGCAAAGCCGAATTTGAGCTCAGAACGTAACGGCAGACGAAATACGGCTACGCATTTCGCCCAGTGTGGTAACGTTTCTGCCATCTCGCCGCCTATGTGAAGAAAGCTATATTGACCATATATTCATGTTAGACGCATGCTATATTTAAATATGTATTCAATACAAAAACAGGTGGCAATTCCGAACACCGGGGGACTATGCTGTGTTACGTTTTCTTGTTAAATTACGATTTGATTCAACTTACGTCATTAAAGTAATGATAGATAGAATTAGAGAAGAAAAAAATGCACGCTAACATATGTGCAACCAGCTGTCGGTCATGATATCATCTGTTGCTGATTTACTTGAGTGAAAAACAAAAAAAATCGGGGATTAGCGATAAGTAAATAAAGACATAAATAAATAAAAGATTTAGCAGACAGACGATTAGCGATTTACCGCAGTGGTGTTAGTAAGCTGTCGTAACAGGCGTCGTTACGTCTTGTACGTGATCAAAAGTACATTCCACTCTGTTTGAATTGTTTTGCTTATCGCATTAGCTGGAGATAGTTTCGAGCAGAGAAATTCATTTAAAATATATGTTGTAATATGAACAGCATCGATCGTACTCACTAGAAACGGTCTGTTTTGTCTTGTTCTGTTCGCAATCAAAATGAAAAGAAAAGAGAAAACGGCATAATGTTACTTCTTTTATCAAAACGGTAGCCATTTCTTTTAATAAAACGATAGCTATTTCAGCATAATATTCATTTAAATCATTACATGCAAGTTATATTTATAAATATGTATTCTATTATAAAATAATTGTCTGTGTTGAACATGAGAGGTTTTATTACCTATTACGCTCGCCTGTTAATTGATATACACAACTCTCAAAAGCGACGAGTTGGCAGAAACGTTAACACGCCGGGCGAAATGCTTATCGGTATTTCATCTGCCGCTACGTTCTGAGTTCAAATTCCGCCGAGGCCCACTTCGCCTTTCAACATGTCGGGGTCGATAAAGTAAGTACTAGTTACGCACTGGGGTCGATGTAATCGACTTAATCCGTTTGTCTGTCCTTGTTTGTCCTCTCTGTGCTTAGCACCTTGTAGATTGTAAACAAATAGGTATTTCGTCTGCCGTTGCGTTCTGAGTTCAAATTTCGCCGGGGTCGACTTAGCCTTTGATTTAGTATTTCTAAATTGAATTTTCCCCTGTAAGTTTGGAATAATATTCCCTTATATTATTATTATTATTATTATTATTATTATTATTATTATTATTATTATTATTATTATTATTATTATTATTATTATTATTATTGTTGTTGTTATATTATTATGAATTATATATATATATATATATATATATATATACGTATAAAAAGCACCATATCGGTAAAATTAATATTTCAGTATATAATTATAAATATTTAACTAAAGAGACTGAATGGATAATGCCAATACGTAAGAAGTGGATGTCAAGCGAGAACAAATTAAGAGTGCTTTGTAGATAGATATTCGACATCTATTCTAGCATATTGGCGCTGTCCCTTCAGCGCCCTTAATTATAATTATATATTTGTAATTATATACGTATATAGCCGAAATTACTACGATGATCCGGTTCTTGACTGAAGACTGAGGGGTTCGAATGTCCTGTCCATGTTTATTGTGTCGTCTTCTAAGAGTTATACGTTCTTGTCCGTGTTGTATTTTTCTACATACCTTGATATATATATATATATATATATATATATATCTACGCATATATGTATGTATGCATGTATCTATCTATCTGTCTGTCTGTGTGTTTCTGTTTCACTAGATTTTCACCATATCCTTTTCCTTGTCTGTTTGTCTGTCTAGTTTAACCTTTCCGCATCTTTTCCCAATTAAATAAATGCTCATTACTACCAAGCCAACAAATGACACTCTACACGTTCGTAACACACGCTAGAAAAAGCAACGCCTACCGTTCGGATGGACAAAGGGATCTAAATTGTCCCTGATATACTGTCCCACAATTAAAAAAAAAACGTACAAAATGGGATTTTATTGATAGGCATGCAATTGCTTCTTAAACTTGCTTGCTCAGAGCTACTCAGGGGCTAAATATTAGCAATACTGCTACATAATAGCACAAGACCTCTATGCATCCTGCGTCCATGGATTTCGACAGAAAGCACTGACTTGGACAATACAACGACTAAATATTGCCGTATTGCCGTACGACTTGCTGGATGGTCGTGTAAAATGGATGAAAACATTTGTATAGCGATATATTCATAAATAAAGGCGGCGAGCTAGCAGAAACGTCGTTATGACGCCGTGCGAAATGCGTAGCCATATTTCGTCTGCCGTTACGTTCTGAGATCAAATTCTGCCGAGGTAGACTTTGCCTTTCGTCCTTTCGGAGTCGATAAATTAAGTGCCAGTTACGCACTGGGGTCGATATAACCGACTTCATCTGTTTGTCTGTCCTTGTTTGTCCCCTCTCTGTGTAGCCCCTTGTGGGTAGTAAAGAAATGGTTATTTCAACTGCCGTTACGTTCTGAGATCAAATTCCGCCGAGGTCAACTTTGCCTTTCATCCTTTCGGGATCGATAAATTAAGTACCAGTTATGCACTGGGCTCGATGTAATCGACTTAATCCCTTTGTCTGTAATGTCCCCTCTGTGTTTAGCTCCTTGTGGGTAGTAAAGAAATAGAAATAGATTAGGTATACGATCTGAGTTCAAATTCCTCCGAGGTCGACTTTGCCTTTCATCCTTTTGGAGTCGATTAAATAAGTACCAGTTACGCACTGGGGTCGATGTAATCGACTTAATCCCTTTGTCTGTCTTTGTTTGTCCACTCTATGTTTAGCCCCTTATGGGTAATAAAGAAATATGAAACGTTAGGAAGCCGGGCGAAATGATTTGCCTCTCATCCTTTCGGGGTCGATAAATTAAGTACCAGTTGCGTGCTTGGGTCGATCTAATCGACTGGCTCCCTTCCCCAAAAATTTCGAGCCTTGTGCCTAGAGTAGAAAAGAATATATTCATAAATATGCCGACTCTGAAATTATTGGAACGCCTCTCTTCTCATGTGTGTGTGTGTTTGATTGATGAATGTTTAGACAAGGTCTAAACAGCAGCAAGATCAAGAACAATAATTTAAACAGTCCTGATATTTTCGCTTTCTGGTTCATGATTTTATATCTTATTTCCTTAATTTTCCTTTATTTTATTCCTTTTCCTGTTCAATAACATCTGCTCTTTATCTCAGCATCTCTCAACTCTCTCTCTCTCTCTCTCTCTCTTCTCACTCACTCTTCAGTCTTTATATATATATATATATATATATATATATATATATATATATATATAATATATATATTATATATAATATACATATATATATATATATATAATTATATTATATATTATATATATATATAAACATGCACATATATACATGTATACTTTCTTATAGCTGTTTATGAGTTATAAATGTGTGTGTCGTGAGTGCATATAATACATGTATACGTACATTCATACATACACGCACATGTACACACATGCACACACACACACACCAAAATATATATATATACACACATTCATGCACGCACGCTCACAAAACATGCTCGGGCACACATGCACTCGTTATCTTTAATTGTTTAGTCAGGGAGGAAGGACAGTCGGGGGCAGTACCCTATGTTCTACATTAGGGCTTCCGTGGCTGTTGGAAGGGAGGAGGGTAAAGTAAGATTGAGGACTGGGGGGGTCTAGCTCGAATGCTTTATTATACAACAAGACACACAAGCAGACACACACAGACACACACATGTACACCACACACACACACACACACACACACAAGCAGACACACAGACACACACATGCACACTCACGTACATACACACAGTTTTGACAGAAGGAATAGTACCCATGCCCTTCAGAGTTCCTCTGAGACCTGAGATGGGTGTTAATGTCGTTAACGTTCTTCTGCTTAGTGGACTACCGCATGAAATAAACAAGCAGGGGAAGGAAACTTTCAGTGGGATGACATTTTGGTGAAGAAGGACTGGACGTTGTGCTGAATGCAACGCCCGAGCATAGAGGGGAATGGATACAAAACAAGCCTCGAGAAAGAGATACCTATTTCTTTACTACTTGCAAGGGGCTAAACACAGAGGGGACAGACAAGGACAGACAAACGGATTAAGTCGATTATATCGAACCCAGTACGTAACAGGTACTTATTTAATCGACCCCAAATGGATGAAAGGCAAAGTCGACCTCGGCGGAATTTGAACTCAGAACGTAGCGGCAGACGAAATACCTATTTCTTTACTACCCACAAGGGGCTAAACAGAGAGGACAAACAAGGACAGACAAACGGATTAAGTCGATTATATCGACCCCAGTGCGTAACTGGCACTTATTTAATCGACCCCAAACGGATGAAAAGCAAAGTCGACCTCGGCGGAATTTGAACTCAGAACGTAGCGGCAGACGAAATACCTATTTTTTTACTACCCACAAGGGGTTAAACACAGCGAGGACAAATAAGGACAGACAAACGGATTAAGTCGATTAAATCGACCCCAGTGCGTAACTGGTACTTTTTTAATCGACCCCGAAAGAATGAAAGGCAAAGTGTGTGTGTGTGTGTTTGTGTGTGTGTGTGTGTGTGTGTGTGTGTGTATCTTTCTATCTATTCATACATACATAAAAGTATAAACATGCAAACTGGTATCAGATTAGATTATGATATTTATATATCGAAACGTGTGAGTTGGTTTGTTAGAGGTGTAAATAGATTTTAAAAAAAGGAAGGAAAGTATGCAGGTAGTGCTTTACAGCTGTTTCAAAAATAGACACACAAATGTTGCATTTCCCTGCAATGACTTTTAGTTTCTGTCTATCCTCATATCATTATGACTTTGTTTTCCCTGTCTCTTTTCCTTTAAACTTACCTCTACACCTTATATAAGCAGTAGACCAAAGCTCTCTACAATGGCTCTATCTCTTTCTCCGGTGATGGACCTACCCCTTTCTCCGATGATGGAACTGACCGCAACTAAATTTCTCAACTAAAGAACTACCTAATTCTCTCTCCAGTGATGGACTGGATCGCTACATTCTTGATAGCTACTGTTCATTTGCACGGAAATGCACTATCTGCATATCTATTCGTGAAATAGCCGTAAAGAGATTATCTGTGCACATTCTTACTTTTTTTTATGATCTATACTTTTGTGACACGTTTAAATATATAAATGTCATATATAATCTGATAGCAGTCGTTTACCTGTTTATATATGTATTACTATAATACAGCGAGGCTCACAAATGGAGAAATTCTTAACCAGATCAAGCCGAAACTGTCGCTAGAAGCTAGGATCACCAGGCATAGATTTGACATATTTTGGTCATATTATGCGGAGAAAATCCCTGGAGAAGGACATCATGCTCGGAATGGTCAGTGGCAAGAGAGGAAGAGGCCGACCAAGAACCCGCTGGCTTGATACCATCAAGAGTGACACGGGAATGGTCATAGCCGATCTGAGAGAAGCGACCCAGGATAGGATAGAACTGGCTGGGGGACACAGATCCATCGAGTATCCGAGAGTCGACTTCGACTGAGCGGATAGATAGATAGAATACTTGTACCTGCTCAATTGAAAAACCGCCTATAGCCAATGGTTGTTAGCCGGCTACAACAACCATGTTGTTCTAGATGCATCTTTATGAAAATTCACACAAACACGCTTACATGCATGTATACGTGGTTACATACACACGTACAGACATGTGCACGCAGCACAGACGTATAAACACATTCACAAACACACATACACATGTGGAGGCACATGGCCTAGTGGTTAAAGCAGCGGACTCGCGGCTGAGGGGATCGCGGGTTCGAATCTCAGACGGGGCGATGTGTGTGTTTATGAGCGAAACACCTAAGCTCCATGCGGCTCCGGCAGAAGGTAATGGCGAAACTTTTGCTGACTCTTTCGCCACAACTTTCTCTCACTCTTTCCTCCTGCATCTTGCAGCTCCCCTGCGACGGACCGGCGTCCCGTCCAGGTGGGGAACCTATACGCCAAGGAAACCGGGAAACTGGCCCTTATGAGCCAGGCATGGCTCGAGAAGGAACAAACAAACAACAGCACATACGCATACATACGTTGCATATTTGAGGTCAATTTTCCCGCGTGCGCGCACGTTTGTATGTGTGAGTGGGAGTGCGTGTGTGTGCGCGCACACGCGTGTGTTTATATGGGTGTGTATATGCTTGTAAATATACGTGTGTTGTTGCCGGTCAAGTTGGAGTCCTTGACCGCAAGTCAATTTGATGACTAAACGTATATAATTACTAACTTACGTCATCAGACGTAACATTACTTGAGTTCTACATACATACACACATACATACATACACACACATAAAATACACATACACATACATACAGACACACATACATACATACATACATACATACATACATACATACACATACACACATACAATATACATACGCACACATACAATACATATACATATACATACATACATATATACATACATGCACATACATACATACATACACACACATACATATATACATACACACACATACATGCATACATACACACACATTCAATATACATACACATACATACACACATACATACATACATACATACGTGCATACATACATACATTCATACATACATACACACATACATACATACATACGTACACACATACATACATACATACTTACATACATACATACATACATACTTACATACATACATACATACATACATACATACATACATACATACATACATGCATACATATCTATTTGCGCTAAAAAGTGTCTTTTACATAGCATATACTTTCACTTGAGTACACCCAATATAAACTGTACAGAAAAAAACTGGTACTCCGTCGATTTCGACGACGAGTGTCACAGTTGATGCGATCAACTGAACAGCCTTCTCGTGAAATTAACGTACAAGTGGCTGAACACTCCATAGGCACGCTTACTCTTAACGTAGCTCCCAGGGAGATTCAGCGTGACACGGAATGGGACAAGGCTGGACCTTGTGAATTTTAGCCCGCTGAGTGGACTGGAGCAACCTGAAAAGGAGTGCTTTGCTCAAAAACACAACGTACCGCCGGGAATCGAACTCATGACGTTAGGGTCGTGAGCCGAATACACTAACTACTAAACCCCATGCATTCGCATAAAACAGTACAAGGTTTTTTGTCTGTTGCTCTGTTGTTCTGTCAAGCACGCGGGACAAACGTGAACAGGCGTGGCTGTGTTGTAAGTAGCTTGCTTCCCAACCAGATGATGCCGGGTTCAGTCCCATAGTGAGGCACCTTGGGCAGGCGTCTTCTACTATAGTCTCGGGCCGACCAAAACATTTTGAGCGGATTTGGTTGGCGGAAACTGAAAGAAGCCCGCCGTGTATACATTCTTTTATTCTCGTATTTATTTCAGTCATTTGATTGCGGCCACGCTGGAGCACAGCCTTTATTCGAAAAAATCGATCCCAGGAATTATTCTTTGTAAGCCTAGCACTTATTCCATTGGTCGTTTTGGCCGAACCGCTAAGTTATAGGGACGTAAACACACGAATATCGGTTGTCAAGCGATGGTGGGGAATAAACACAGACACACAAACATATACATACATATGTGTGTGTGTGTATACGACGGGCTTCTTTCAGTTTCCGCCTACCAAATCCACTCACAAGGTTTTGGTCGGCCCTAGGCAGTAGTAGAAGACATTTGCCCAAGTTTCCCCTCAGTGGGACTGAACCTGGAACCATGTAGTTGGGAAACTACCACACAGACACGCCTGCGCCTATATTTATGTGTCTATGTTTGTCACCCCCACTGTCACTTGATAACCGATGTTGGTGTGTTTACGTCCCCGTAACTTAGCGGTTCGGCAAAATAACCGATAGAATAAGTACTAGGCTTACAAAGCATCAGTTCTGCGGGCGATTTGTTTGACTTAAGACGGTGCTCCAGCAAGGCCACAAGTAAGAATAAAAAGGATGAAAAGCAAAGTCGACCTCGGCGGAATTTGGACTCAGAAGGTAAAAACAGACCAAATACCGCAAAGCATTGCGCCCGGCGTGCTAACGTTTCTTATTTCTTTACTACCCACAAGGGGCTACACACAGAGGAGACAAACAAGGACAGACAAA
>NC_043001.1:17339482-17346982 GCF_006345805.1 Octopus sinensis
CCTTTGATGCACGCTTTATTCTTTCCTTTTTTTCCCCCTTTAATTATTTATTTAGACAAGGAGCTGGGATAGGTGGGGGGGGGGTGTCGGTGGATAGAAGAAGGGAGCAAGGTAGTAGAAGAGGATGTGATTGGCTGTTGTTATGTGTGAACGTCCTCAAAATGCCAACAGTAGCAATCATAACATGAATTTACTTACACACACACACTACAGGACATTGACCCGAGTTATACTGCTTTTTCATGAGAACTTTCTCCCAGCATGCACTGCAATCCGTCTACCGCACGACATTGTAAAAATAACTCCTCTAGCATCTGGTTTAAAGGATCGGTTCATTCGTCCTTCAGTCACGTACGAATGATTCGACCAGCAAAGTATGCTAAAGACCTCGTTGTTTACCTTTCTGTTCATTTTTGCTTTCTATTGTTTTATAAACTTGATATATATTTTTTTCACTCGATGTGAAATCGTTCTCTATTTCGTTACCTACGTGACAAATAAATAAAATATTTAAAAAAAAAAAAAAGCAACGCGCTGGCAGAATCGATAGCACACCGGGCAAAATGCTTAGCGGTATGTCGCCCGTCCTTACGTTCTGAGTTCAAATTCCGCCAGAGTCGGCTTTGCCTTTCTGAGTCCGTAAAATAAGTACCAGTTGAGCACTGGGGTAGAGAGTCTTTTCTGTTCGGTTGCAGCTGTGAAAGTTTATAGAAAATTTTAAAATTTGATGCATTAATGTAGTTTTCCAAGCTGAATCTCTGGAGATATTTCACTTTTACCAGAAATTTTTTTTTTAAAATTGATAGAGGTTTAATGTTTGATAATTTTCACCCAGTCAGAAAACACGATTTCGAAGCTGTCATTTTGTGCGTGACGTGTTTTAATATGAAATTGTAAATAAATCAACTTCTGTTTTACGCACGACATATAAACCCCTCATAACTTTTTTTATTTTCTGGAATTTTTATGAAATTTTTACGAATTTGTATTCTATAACTCGGGAATTTATACGATTATGTAAAAACCAAAAAGAAAAATATTGAGGGTGCGTGATTTAAGGCCTATTTGGCTGTTATTTCTAGCACATCTCTCGACCAGGGTAAAAGTAGCAGATGGGTAAAAGCAGTAGAACATGCTCTCAAGTAGAATATATTTGTCAACACGTGCTATCTCGCAGACAAAAGTGTTCTCCTGTTTGACTTGTTACTATGGAAACAGGAATGAATATGTCTGTGGCTTACGATTAGCTAGGGCAAAAAACACTGTATACATTGGTCAAAAAACTCACTGTATACATTGGTCGGGCATTAAAATAAATACAGAAGATTGATCATTTACAAAGTCAGGTTATGTGATGGAAAAAAGAAAGAAAAAGAAAAAGGGAAAAAGAAAGGAAAAAAACAAAAACAATAGAATGAATTTACTGTGACAATGTTCTTCTCAATACGTGCAACGTACCAGTTAAAACAATATTTTGCACTTCTTTTATGCGCTGTAAGCCAGGGATCATTCTCCAATAATTTCCATTTTTCTTTTCTTGGTTATTCCAAATGTTCTTATAATTTTCGGTATTGTAACCGCCTTGAGATGTCCCATATTTTTCGATTCCAATGAGCAAATCTTTATATTCCCTGCGCTTGTCAAATTCTTTTGCTGAGATCTTATGATCACAAGGAATTCTCATGTCGATCAATAAACAGACTTTTATTGTTTTGGTCTTAGGCACAACTTTGACAGTTTTCACACTCCAAATTCTTGCAATTTCAAATTAAAGGGATAGTATTTTTTTATATATATATATAATGGAGTCTTTGAAGTTTTCTTTATTGACTCGTTCAGATGTCCATAAGATTTGCTCCGAACTTTCTCCTGGTTTTTTGTTTAGTGTAACTGAAAGAAATTTTCATTTTGTATTTTCCACACGGACAGTAACTGGACTACTTGGAAACCTATGTTGGAGTATGATAATGAAGACCGTTTCCGTGTCCTTGCTTGTTTTCTTTTTCTTTTATTTTCCAAATAATGCCCCTTTTTTTCTTTTTGTCACAATGTGAAACTTCAAGTCAATAAGAGCGTTCAGTTATACGGCACCGCTCCTCTGAACGGCGCACAAGAAGACCAACAACAATATTCATTAATAGTCACGTACTAAAGGAAAGTGTATCGAATGTAGGAAAGACACACTTCAACCTCAAATGTACTTTCAAATAGAGGAACATTTGACAAATCATTTCATTGAGGGAATAAAATGCTCAGCAGCATTATGAAATATAAACGGGCGTCTCATCTCAGGCATGTGAGAAATGAAAAATAACGTAACTGTGCCTTGCAAAAGGCAACAGGACCATCTGTTACCTACTCCAAGGTGTAGATGGTGGCTGCTCTGCCAAATATATCAAAGGAAACCTCTTTCATCTATAAGGAGGGATAGAGTTAGGGTTGAGTGTTATTTCTAAAATTGAAGATTTAAAAGCATAAGACTAGATAGCACAAAACACACTTTTCCTTAGATTGATCATACAATATCTGGATCGAAGAAGCTCCAGAGTCACTATTAAGGATATGGGCGAATATATTGACATATGGTTCACAGTCATTTTTGTGATAGAATAAGAGCATGGGGCCCTGTATAAGGTTGCTAGAGGTAAGCCCTGAGACTGATCATACAATGACTTGTTGCTATACAATTGAAAGTAGAACTCGTTTAAGGGTTTCTACTCAGATGATTTGAGAGGAAGAAAGCAGCAACCAGAGCAGCAAACCACAGGTACCTGGTGCAATTTTGGTTAGGGTGCTGAACTCATGATCGTAAGATTGTGGGTTCGCTTCCTGGACCGGGTGGCACTAACAACTTGTGGAAAATTCATGCTTTATAAATTTTCTTGTATTTATTTCGACGCATAGATTTTTATGAATTCATAACATTGTTTTATTATATCAAAGATTCTTATTACAATAGCGAGCTCAGCAGGGGGATTAAGGCTATTATGAAATAAGAAAGTAGATAACTTGTAGTATTAGTGACAGTATAAGGAAATCTGGTTTTATGAAGCTACTAGGCAAAGTGTTGTACTGTCGAGCTTGCAATTTAGATGAATTATAAACTATAAGCATCACCCTTTAACCTTGACGTATGCGTCGATTAAATATTGTTGAAAATGTTTTACTGGTGGTTAATTGACACTAAGGCCACGATAACATTACAACAAGGCGATAACATTACAACACTTGCGTAGCTAACTTATTTTGAAATCTGCTTCTTCATTTTTCATCATGCTGTCACAATTGTGCTATCTAAATGCACCATAGGGAAATAAAATTGCGTAACATATTGAGTCAAAATGGCGGGATAAATATGAGATCCTTAGTGGCGTCATTTTTCTTGGGTGAATTATGATGTTTCTGCTTTCTGGATGGATACCATTTCTACCAATAAACACCATATATTTTCAATATTTGTTGAAAAATTGTAGCACCTAATATTCAAGTCTTCGATGGATTTAAAACTATTTCCTGGGAACCGATATTTTCCCTATATACACTTGCCAGTTCTTATAACTCTCCTAAACGCTTTTTTATATACTTCAACGTCTAAGTCATAAAAATTTATAATTTCCTGTTGTGTATTCATCACATTAGAGAAACATCTAAATACTGAGGGACGTCTATTCGACATTGTAAAGTTTCATTGGCAACAATAATGTAAATCCGCCAATAGGCCGGACGATTGAAGTCTGTGTACGAGTAGATCAGAATGGTGTATCTGACATTGAATTCTAAAACAATGAGGTTCGTTTTACTTCATGTGTAATAATTTTTGTACCGAATGAAGTAAAGAAAACTGCATAATTAATTGCATTAAAGAATAAATTGCAGAGAAGGAAGTCACAGTTTAATCTTAGGTCAAGTTTAGTAACTCACTTCTGAACTTCAGAACGTTACAATAAGGAGAGATTCCGCCCATAGCTCTGAAGCCATAGAGCTCAACTACAACTTGTTCATTCTAGAGTCTAGTCATTGGTTCATTCTAGAGTCTATTCATTGGCTCAACTACAACTTGTTCATTCAAGAGTCTAGAGTCTAGAGTCTAGAGTCTACAACCTCTAGAGTCTATTCAAACATTCTAGAGTCTATTCAATGAATAGACTCTAGAATGTTTGAACGTCCCTCAAAATAAGCAACCATCTTTCTTATCGTACGTCTTTCCTCTCTCTTATACTCTCGTCGTACTTGATTTCTTTCTCGAAATTCTTCCTGGTACCCTATCGTTATTTCTCATTCAAGTTATTTTGTCACACTCCCCTCCATGCCTCTCCCTCTCAATGTTGCTGCATTTTGCCACAGTCCACGATTCTATCGTATCAATTGATTTTTTACCCTTCAATACTCTCTTTTACTCTTTTACTTGTTTCAGTCATGTGACTGTGGCCATGCTGGAGCACCGCCTTTAGTCGAGCAAATCGACCCCAGGACTTTCTTTGGAAGCCTAAGTACTTATTCTATCGGTCTCTTTTTGCCGAACCGCTAAGTTAAGGGGACGTAAACACACCAGCATCGGTTGCCAAGCTATGTTGGGGGGACAAACACAGACACACACACATACATATATATATGTATGTATATATATATATATATATATATATATATATATATATATATATATTATATATATATATATATATATATAATATATATATATATATATACGACGGGCTTCTTTCAGTTTCCGTCTACCAAATTCACTCACAAGGCTTTGGTCGGTCCGAGGCTATAGTAGAAGACACTTGCCCAAGGTGCCATGCAGTGGGACTGAACCCGAAACCATGTGGTTGGTAAGCAAGCTACTTACTACACAGTCACTCCTACGCCTAATTACTGTCAGTAATTTACACACTTCCACTTGGTCATGATGACTCTTCTTATACGTTGGTTTCATCCCAAATTATTTCTTCCTATTTTTCTTATCCTTTCATCCTTTGCCTGTACTGTTCCATTCTTTCTCTCGTTACTTCATGTCTTCGATTTCTTTCGACAGTGAAGGTTTCTATATTAGATGGAGCACAATACAATTTTAGTTCTAAAATTTGCAGACGTGTAAAACGATAACGTAAAATGAGAATAAAATTTGTAGCGCAACAATTTTGTTTCCTAACGGTAGATTTAAACAATTGCTAAAAGATATTTAAACCATTTCTCAATTCTAATAAATAATGACGGAGTCGAACTTTTATTTAAAGATATTAGATCTGTTTATTCTTAACAGTAAAAAACAAATATAACTTCCACTTTCCGCTAAGAGGAAAACACTCACTTATTTTGCTAAGAAGCAATCTTTCAGTTTTGCATAGTAAGGTCGTTTAATCGCGATGGCAGAATAGAATTTATAGTACAGACAATGGTAGACGTGTAAAAAGATTTTTAAAATAACGAAAAGCTAAAATGCTTTCATTGCCGTCTTATTGTTTACTGCGTCATAGAAATAAAAGTGTTTACCTTGTCAAAAGTGAAGGTGAAAATGTTTCCTTTCATAAAATGTGTTTTCGTATAAAATTAAATTATGAAAGAATGAAAGTATTCAGTAATGACAGGTAAGTAAAGTAGCGGTCTATAGTTATAAAGCTTTTAGTGTGACGGAAATCTTGTTCAATCGCCGTGAAATTGTACACAAACTAAATAATTGAAACATTAGTATTCACCGTACACAATTAGACAGTTATTTCACAGAGTTAATGCTGCGTTATGCCTTTCTTAATGATGGCTGTCAACAATTACTGAAAGATCTATTTCTCCTTTGTATTCAAAAGAAAACACGTTCACTGTGTAAAATGGCGCCCTTTGAATAATAATATTGTACATATTATATCTGTCATCTGTCTATTTATGTAACCCTCTATCTCTCTTTCTCTCTCTCTCTCTCCCTTTTCGTGTGTGTATGTGTGTGTATAGATAGATAGATGATGAATAGATAGATAGACAGACAGACATACAGATAGATAGATAGATAGATAGATAGATAGATAGATAGATAGATAGATAGATAGATAGATTGACAGATAGATAGATAGATAGATATACAAGCCCATAGGGTTACATATACACATACAGGTACGTAATTATTAGTGTTTCATTCTGTGTGTTGCTAATCAGTATACAACTACATCACTACACTAGTACGTACATATGTATATATACATACTTATATATATATATATATTATATATATATATATATATATATATATATTATATAATATATATATATACTAGCAGTATCGCCCGGCGTTGCTCGAGTTTGTAAGGGAAATAATTATATAAGCATTTTTAGAGATGTAAAGTATAATAGCCATCTCAATATGGCTAACCACAAAGGGGAGGGGTGTTACTGTAGCTTTTTTACGTTCTGAGATTTAATAATAAATTTAGAGAGTTACTTCCCTTATATATGGTCAAAAATGGATTAAAAATGGGAAAAATTGATGGTAAATTTTTTTTTAAATCGTAGACTCATCGTAGACGCGCGCTAATACCCAGACTGTCTCGATATGAATCACGACTATAAGATACCCGTTTTTGGTTAAACTGCACCGCAAAATGTGGGAGTAGTTAGGAATCTAAATCGTAGGAGACAGACACACAACCTCACTTTTATATATAAGATTTCCTCTATTTACATAATATTGAGGTCTCTTTCTTTCTTTTGTTATCTTACTGTTTTTACCATATAACAATATAATAGATATATATATATATATATATTATATATATATATATAAAATATATATATAGTTACAGAGATGTACTTGCATAGCAAGTGACTTGATCTGAGATCGTGTGCTGGAACGAAAACAGTTGCAGCGTTGAAGGTGTTTATAAGCCATTTAAGAAACACACAAAACCGTTAGATTCACTTCAACATTTAAATTTAATTTGTCAAAATATTTTCGTCGCTTTGAGACCGCGACCTGTTAGCACGATATTTTGTCAGTGAACAGTCGCGGTCTCAAAGCGAGGAAAATATTTTGGCAAATTAAATTTAAATGTTGAAGTGAATCTAACGGTTTTTGTGTGTTTCTTAAATGGCTTACAACACCTTCCACGCTGCAATATATATATACACACATATATATATAATTGTATGTATGTATGTATGTATGTGTGTATATGTGTATGCATGTATGTGTGTGTGGTGTGCGTGTCTGTGCTTGTGATTGTCCTCCACCACTGCTTGACAACGAATTTTGTTTGTTTACAATCCCTGTCACCTAGTGTTTGACAAGGAAACAGATAATAGTACAATGCTTACAAAAATAAAACTGGAGTTGATTCATTAAACTACAATTCTTCAAGGCATTGCCCCAGCATGGCCACAGACCAATGGCTGGAAAAGCAGAAGAATAAAAGAATACATTCTCTGCTTTGGTCTTATGTTCAAGGCATGAGAAAGCTTGAGTTTACATGAGAAGGCCTAACAGACCTGATAGAAACAGCAGCCAAATCTCCC
>NC_043001.1:17351982-17354482 GCF_006345805.1 Octopus sinensis
ATAATAGAAAATGACAGGAGAAACATTTTTCTTTATAGAAGAGAGAGGGAAAAACACTTCTGCTCGTTTAAACGTCCGTGCAGGAAAAGAAAGATGGTCACACATTACTATCATCCATTTTTCTTTTCCTCACGTGACCATCTTTCTTTTCCTGCACAGACGTTTAAATGAACGGACGTGTATTTCTCTCTCTCTCTCTCTCTCTCTCTCTCTCTCTCTCTCTCTCTCTCTCTCTCTTCTATCTTTTCTCTTTCCAAAGAAAATATTTCTCCCAGCGTTCACTATTTTCTTCTCATTCTAGTCTAATGATCCTCCATGTTTGCTTTCGTCCGGTTTCCTTGTATGTCTCCACTGTCATTTTTTTTGTTCCCACCTTTGTCCCTCCATAAATCCTAAATTTTATATAAGAATTTATGCGAGCAACTGTCTTTGAAGACTCATATTGTCGTTGAATGCTCGAAATGAGGAGTAGATAGACAGCCAACAAATGATTAAGGGTCCTTTCTCTGAATCAACTAGTCCTGTTTTCCTTTCTTTCTCGTTGTTTTACGTATTTCATCCGTTTGTTTTTTCCCTCATTTGTTTACGTATTTCATGTCATTTGCACCATTGGTGACGTCCTATACCCATATGTGAGGGCGCGTGGCTTAGTGGTTAGGGCATTCGGATCATGATCGTAAGGTTGTGAGTTCGATTCCCGGCGACGCGTTGTGTCCTTGAGCAAGACACTTTATTTCACGTTGCTCCAGTCCACTCAGCTGGCAAAAATGAGTTGTACTTGTATTTCAAAGGGTCAGCCTTGTCACTCTCTGTGTCACGCTGATTATCCCCGAGAACTACGTTAAGGGTACACGTGTCTGTGGAATGCTCAGCCATTTGCACGTTAATTTCACGAGCAAGCTGTTCCGTTGATCGTATCAGCTGGGACCCTCGTCGTCGTAACCGGCGGAGTCTTTAAAAAAAATACCCATATACGCATGTATATATATATATATATATATATATATATTAATAAAAATGGTAAGACAACAAAAGAAAGAAAGAGACCACGATATTATGTAAATAGAGGGATTTATCTGTAAATGTAATATGTGACAATTATTCGGTAGCCATGATAAAACTCCGAGTTTCGGATGCCGAGGTGGAAATCCACGCCGCCATCTCTCAGTTATCTGGCCCCCGAATAATTGCCACATATACATTTACAGATATATATATATATATATATAATATATATAGATATATATATATATATATATATATATATATTAATATAAATACAAAATGGGCCAAGAATGCAAAACATCGGATAATTTATTATTATTATTTTATTATTATTATATTATTTTATTATTATTATTATTATTATTATATTATTATCATCATCATTATTATTATTATTATTATTATAATTAAGGTGGCTAGACAATTTATTTTCTATAATACTGACAGGTGAGAATTCAGCTTTGCTACTAGCAATGGGGTGAGCATTACTGATGAGTATTATTTTCTATACGAAATTAGCATGCTAATCTAATGCAACTCGCTTGCTGTGAGAGGGTGTCTCTCCTGTCAGTTCAAATAGAACATGTGCTTTATGTGGCTAAAGAGTCTAGGAGTTTTATTTATAAGTTTCTTTATTGGCCACACAGGGCTGCACACAGATGGGACAAGTTACAAGGTAGAGCTTTTCTTTTGGGGGATGAAAAAAACAAAAAATAAAAGAAACAAAAAAAAGGGGTGGCGTAGGTTTTCGATCAAGAGGGATCGTAAAAGGGAAGAAAAGAACAAAAAAATTAAATTAAATAAAAAAAATTAAAAAATAAAAATAAAAAAAGAAGAAAAGGAAAAGGAACAAAAGAAAAGAGAAATGAAAAAAGAAGAAAAAAGGGGAAAAACGGGGAAGAGGAAAAAAAACGATCAATAGGGATCGTGTATCACATTGTTATGATATATGGTGTAAAGAGGAAAGCAAGTAAGGTTTATCCGTGGGAAGAAAAGCCTACGAAAAAGACCACGGTAACCTTGGTCAATATTGTTATATGTTACCACATTTGTTTGCAAGTGGGTAACCCTCTGTTTTCAATTTCTGGGTTCATAGGATTATGCTCAAGGTGGCTTCGTCATTCATACGTGCCATCCTTGCTACATTCACCCCGGTGAATTATTGGATTTTACTCATAAGGTATTGGAATCTTATATGTATACCATTCTTCCTAAAAAAAATGGATCTACAAATGCAATATTCCTACATATCTCACATCTATTTTCTTTTATTTCCTCCACCTCACTTTCTGTTTTATGTCTTATCTAAATTAACTATTTCTTAACCATCCTCTCACACCGTCTCCGATGAGGGGATATAATAAATATCCTGGAAACAGCTGTAAAACCTTCTATCAATAAATATTATAAAATCTACACAGACTATTCTAAAATCTACACAGAAAAATAAAATTTTTATATACACACGTTGATATATGACCAACGTTGAATCCCT